>NW_028173360.1:45000-60512 GCF_963971535.1 Notolepis coatsorum | reverse complement strand
GAGCCACAGAACTGCGATTTGTCAAATGAATTAGGTATATTGTTAGTAAGTTAGCCATGTAATAAGCGGGATAATGTATAGCTTTACTCGGTCATCATCGCAAAATAATTGACCTTCACTGACGTTTAAAACACCTCGCCGAGGCGGCTCGGTATTTTAAACTACGTGTCGTCAATTATTTTGCGACAATGACCTCGTAGCTATACATTATCCCTTACATATGTCAGGCGAGCGTCTCTTCACGCGCCGGGCATCAGATGACCATCCCGGACTCCAGATGCTCCAGAACTGCCAATCATCCACTGATGGCCAAAATGATTGGTCAGCGTTGTAGCCAACAAGTGTAGGTTTCCAACGATAAATGGGGGGGGGGGGGGGCGAATAAGGGAACTAGGTGAAAGTTGACTAGGGAAAACCAGGAGTGATTAAAACTTTTAGAATGCACGGCTGTGGATGAGGAAATGGATTTTTTCTTTTTTGCTTTTCTTTTTGTGTCGTATGTTTTACTCAGACGTCTCTCAAAGACCCATTTCTGAACGGATTTTTATAAAATGTGGACGTGTACTACATAAGACTTCAGGCTATGGAACTGCTGTTAATTTCATTCATTTATTTTGCATTTATTTTAAATTGGTTGGACCTTATGGTGTTCTTGTTTTGTTCTTGACTTATTGTGATGTTTCTTCTCGACTTGTTTAAAGAAGACGTGTCCGGCCCATGGGGACATTAACGTGTGTTGTCGGGCCTTACAAATAAATTTGATTTCATTTGATTTGATCTGTTTTCCAGCCTATACCTATTTTCTAGTACACACATTTAAGTTCAATTCAAGTTCAGACCTCAGTTACTCTATTTCATTAGCACTAAAAGTGATTTTCCTTTTTTGCATTAGTAACTTCAGAATGTTATCTTTTAAAAGAGACCAGGCTCATGCATGTGCTATAAGTAAAAAGCATAAAGCTAAGTTTTGCAAAAAAAGTATGCAGTCCTCAAGTTCAAGTAAAAAAAAAATCCACTTTTCTGGGTGGCTTAAGAGGTTAGAGCAGGGGTGTCAAACTCATTTTCACAGAGGGCCACATCAGCATTATGGTTGCCCTCAAAGGGCCAAAGACCGTATAAATGTTAATGTAATGTAAAATAAATGTAGCTACTCATTTACATATTGTTAAACATGTTGTTTCTGTATTTATTACTTATTCAAGTTATACATATTGCATAAGCATTTGCATAGATGTAAAAATATATGTTAGCTTATGTTATTTTAACAAATAATTTTAGTTTATCAGAACCCCATATTACTCCATTAATCAATGATCAAACCATGCAAGTAAATAACAAAGAAGAAGATCATCAAATACAAGCTATGACATTAAGTTTGTTCAAAACCTTTTTGTCACAGTCAAGAGGGGCAGAACTAACAACTGAGCTGCAAAGAACATGTGGGACAGATGTAGCAGATGTTACAAAAACAAATGGCTGCACACAACCTCGCAGAGGCCATACATCCAACTAATGGAAGATAGTTTAATTAACTTTAATTAACAGATTGCAGAATGGGTACAGTACAGTACAGCTCAATACACACAATTGTTAAGGGGATGCAGACCAGAGAAAGACTTTCGACTTGTTTACATCAGGGTCCACCATTTTCAATTCGTAATGAAATTGCTATTATGTGTCTGCATGAACACACAACTGTAACTGTACTCAAAAATAACAAAATAAGGGTTGTCTCAGTTCACAACTATATTGGTCAAGTTTTGGGTGGGACTTGTTTGCGTCCCTACAGCTTCTTATTCAATTGAGCGAGATGCTCGGTTATGTCACACAGCCAGTTTGCATCTGACAGTTCAGACAATATTTCTTCAACCCTTTGTTACCTATTCCGCCTGGATCTTTTTTGTATTTTGGGCTGTAAAATTGTCAAAGAATGTCTGAGGAGTAAGTGCTTTTGGCTTTTTTCCTTTGTTACTTCATCAATACCTCAGATGTTCAACATACATGTATGTGTAAAAATGTGTAATAACTAAGGTTGTCAAAGTTAAAGCGTTATTAACGCATTAACCCACAATTATTTTAACGCCGCTATTTTTTAACACAAGATTAATGTAAAAAAAAAAAAAAAAAAAAAAAAACGTTTTTATTTTTTTTACCAGAGCTCTTGGGGGGCCACATCAAATGACGTGGCGGGCCACATTTGGCCCGCGGGCCATGAGTTTGACACCTATGGGTTAGAGGGTAACAGCACCACAAAGTTACCGTGTGGACGCAGTGGGTAACAGCACCACCGTGTGGACGCAGTGGGTAGCAGCAGCACAAAGTCACCGTGTGGACGCAGTGGGTAACAGCACCACCGTGTGGACGCAGTGGGTAACAGCACCACCGTGTGGACGCAGTGGGTAACAGCACCACCGTGTGGACACAGTGGGTAACAGCACCACAAAGTTACCGTGTGGACGCAGTGGGTAACAGCACCACCGTGTGGACACAGTGGGTAACAGCACCACAAAGTTACCGTGTGGACACAGTGGGTAACAGCACCACAAAGTTACCGTGTGGACACAGTGGGTAACAGCACCACAAAGTTACTGTGTGGACGCAGTGGGTAACAGCACCACCGTGTGGACGCAGTGGGTAACAGCACCACCGTGTGGACGCAGTGGGTAACAGCAGCACCGTGTGGACGCAGTGGGTAACAGCACCACTGTGTGGACGCAGTGGGTAACAGCACCACAAAGTCACCGTGTGGACGCAGTGGGTAACAGCAGCACAAAGTCACCGTGTGGACGCAGTGGGTAACAGCACCACTGTGTGGACGCAGTGGGTAACAGCAGCACAAAGTCACCGTGTGGACGCAGTGGGTAACAGCACCACCGTGTGGACGCAGTGGGTAACAGCACCACCGTGTGGACGCAGTGGGTAACAGCCGTGAAAGAGCCACTGAGCGGCTTATGCCAGTGTGGGATATCAAAGAGCAAAGCCCCAGACCAAACACTCCAACAGACCATAATACCCCCTGCCTGGGAGAACCCTCACATAAACCCAGCAAACAGCCACTGGGGGCAGATTAGGGAGGGGGGGGGGGGGGGGGGGGGGTGTCAGGAGAGCTGTTTCAGAGACTCCATGACATTTTTAAGACAACAGACGTGTGCGTGTGGTCGTGACACACTACACACTACACACTACACACTACACACTACACACTGCCTGCAATGGATAAGGATGTATGAGGGGGAGAGAGAGAGAGAGAGAGAATTGATTGTGTGTTTGTGTGTGTCTGTGCTCACGCACACGCCTGTCAGTTTGAGTCGTTTATTACTGAGGTTTTTCACAGGGAATTCTCAATAAAGGTTCTTTGCTGAATAAGGTCGGCGTTCAACATAAAACAGAATCTATATCCCCGCTCCTCACTCTTGTTGAGCTCCTGAGGGCCCTTGATGCACACACACACACACACACACACACACACACACACACACACACACACACACACACACACACACACACACACACACACACACACACACACACAGCAACAACCAGGGGCTATAGTGTCAGGCCAGGTTTGATGGGCTAGAATTTGAAGGGTCATTTTGTCATCAATAGATCCCACTTGAAGACTATCTATCTTAACCTCACCACCAAACCCTCTGTTCTCTCTCTCTCTCTCTCTCTCTCTCTCTCTCTCTCTCTCTCTCTCTCTCTCTCTCTCTCTCTCTCTCTTTCCTTCTCTTTGATTCTCACTGATTCAATGGCTGTCTAGCATTTTACATTTAGCCTGTCTAGCCCACTGGAGCTTTGGTATTGTCCTTTTAGATATGGGACTGGCGTCAGACCTTAATGGCCGTGGTAGCAGTAGTAGTCCAATCTATAATAATAATTCATTACATTTATATAGAGCTTTTCTAGACACTCAAAGCGCTCCCCACAATGTAGGGTGGAAATGGCCTCCTTCACCACCACTGGTAGCACCCAACCTTGGGCTACGCAGGTTCAATGGCTACCATACACTGGCACCAGGCACACATCACACTACACACTGACTACCATACACTGGCACAAGACACACATCACACTACACACTGACTACCATACACTGGCACCAGGCACACACCACACTACACACTGACTACCATACACTGGCACCAGACACACACCACACTACACAATGACTACCATACACTGGCACCAGGCACACATCACACTACACACTGACTACCATACACTGGCACCAGGCACACATCACACTACACACTGACTACCATACACTGGCACCAGACACACATCACACTGACTACCATACACTGGCACCAGACACACATCACACTACACACTGACTACCATACACTGGCACCAGACACACATCACACTACACACTGACTACCATACACTGGCACCAGACACACATCACACTACACACTGACTACCATACACTGGCACCAGGCACACATCACACTACACAATGACTACCATACACTGGCACCAGGCACACATCACACTACACAATGACTACCATACACTGGCACCAGGCACACATCACACTACACACTGACTACCATACACTGGCACCAGGTACACATCACACTACACAATGACTACCATACACTGGTACCAGGCACACACCACACTACACAATGACTACCATACACTGGCACCAGGCACACATCACACTACACAATGACTACCATACACTGGCACCAGGCACACATCACACTACACAATGACTACCATACACTGGCACCAGGCACACATCACACTACACACTGACTACCATACACTGGCACCAGACACACATCACACTACACAATGGCTGCCATACACTGGCACCAGGCACACATCACACTACACACTGACTACCATACACTGGCACCAGACACACATCACACTACACAATGGCTGCCATACACTGGCACCAGGCACACATCACACTACACACTGACTACCATACACTGGCACCAGGCACACATCACACTACACACTGACTACCATACACTGGCACCAGACACACATCACACTACACAATGACTACTATACACTGGCACCAGGCACACATCACACTACACACTGACTACCATACAGTGGCACCAGGCACACATCACACTACACACTGACTACCATACACTGGCACCAGGCACACATCACACTACACAATGACTACCATACACTGGCACCAGACACACATCACACTACACACTGACTACCATACACTGGCACCAGGCACACATCACACTACACACTGACTACCATACACTGGCACCAGACACACACCACACTACACACTGACTACCATACACTGGCACCAGACACACATCACACTGACTACCATACACTGGCACCAGGCACACATCACACTACACACTGACTACCATACACTGGCACCAGGCACACATCACACTACACAATGACTACCATACACTGGCACCAGGCACACATCACACTACACACTGACTACCATACACTGGCACCAGGCACACATCACACTACACACTGACTACCATACACTGGCACCAGGCACACACCACACTACACAATGGCTGCCATACACTGGCACCAGGCACACACCACACTACACACTGACTACCATACACTGGCACCAGGCACACATCACACTACACACTGACTACCATACACTGGCACCAGACACACATCACACTACACACTGACTACCATACACTGGCACCAGGCACACATCACACTACACACTGACTACCATACACTGGCACCAGGCACACATCACACTACACACTGACTACCATACACTGACACCAGACACACATCACACTACACACTGACTACCATACACTGGCACCAGACACACATCACACTACACAATGACTACCATACACTGGCACCAGGCACACACCACACTACACACTGACTACTATACACTGGCACCAGACACACACCACACTACACACTGACTACCATACACTGGCACCAGACACACATCACACTGACTACCATACACTGGCACCAGGCACACATCACACTACACACTGACTACCATACACTGGCACCAGGCACACATCACACTACACAATGACTACCATACACTGGCACCAGGCACACATCACACTACACACTGACTACCATACACTGGCACCAGGCACACATCACACTACACACTGACTACCATACACTGGCACCAGGCACACACCACACTACACAATGGCTGCCATACACTGGCACCAGGCACACACCACACTACACACTGACTACCATACACTGGCACCAGGCACACATCACACTACACACTGACTACCATACACTGGCACCAGACACACATCACACTACACACTGACTACCATACACTGGCACCAGGCACACATCACACTACACACTGACTACCATACACTGGCACCAGACACACATCACACTACACAATGACTACCATACACTGGCACCAGACACACATCACACTACACACTGACTACCATACAGAGGCACCAGGCACACATCACACTACACACTGACTACCATACACTGGCACCAGACACACATCACACTGACTACCATACACTGGCACCAGCACACATCACACTACACACTGACTACCATACACTGGCACCAGGCACACATCACACTACACACTGACTACCATACACTGGCACCAGACACACATCACACTACACACTGACTACCATACACTGGCACCAGACACACATCACACTACACACTGACTACCATACACTGGCACCAGACACACATCACACTACACACTGACTACCATACACTGGCACCAGACACACATCACACTACACAATGGCTGAACGGCTCAGGAGACAGGGATTGATATCAGTCAATTAAGGGGGAGGGATGATTAGGTGGCCTTGATGTCAGAGACCTGATTGGGAATTTGGCCAGGAACGTCAGGGAACCCCCTACTCTTTACGACAGGCGTCCTTTAACGACCGAGATTCATTCAGGACCTCGGTTTAGCGTCTCATCCGATGGACGAATCTCTTATATTCCTTTCATAGGGGAGCATTGATCTGGGAACTATTTGGGTCGACTGTCAGTGTGAAAGGGTTGCCCTGTGTGTGTCGACCTTGCAAAATGACCCTGACCGGGTTCAGATCTGGGTTGAGACCACAATCCTTTTCCGCTCCGCTTGGCGAGTAAAGGTCAAGCCGTGTGTCTGTGAAGGAGTAAAGGTCAAGCCGTGTGTCTGAAGGAGTAAAGGTCAAGCCGTGTGTCTGAAGGAGTAAAGGTCAAGCCGTGTGTCTGAAGGAGTAAAGGTCAAGCCGTGTGTCTGAAGGAGTAAAGGTCAAGCCGTGTGTCTGAAGGAGTAAAGGTCAAGCCGTGTGTCTGAAGGAGTAAAGGTCAAGCCGTGTCTGAAGGAGTAAAGGTCAAGCCGTGTGTCTGAAGGAGTAAAGGTCAAGCCGTGTGTCTGAAGGAGTAAAGGTCAAGCCGTGTGTCTGAAGGAGTAAAGGTCAAGCCGTGTGTGTGAAGGAGTAAAGGTCAAGCCGTGTTGTCTGAAGGAGTAAAGGTCAAGCCGTGTGTCTGAAGGAGTAAAGGTCAAGCCGTGTGTCTGAAGGAGTAAAGGTCAAGCCGTGTGTCTGAAGGAGTAAAGGTCAAGCCGTGTGTCTGAAGGAGTAAAGGTCAAGCCGTGTGTCTGAAGGAGTAAAGGTCAAGCCGTGTGTGTGAAGGAGTAAAGGTCAAGCCGTGTGTCTGAAGGAGTAAAGGTCAAGCCGTGTGTCTGAAGGAGTAAAGGTCAAGCCGGGTTGTCTGTGAAATAAATAAAATCAACCGGGCCACATTCTGGAGCGTCTTGTCTTCCATGCTGAACACAGAACGTAAGCACGTCTGCTTTTTTTTTTTTTTTTTTTTTTATATATTTTAATTTTTTGCACAAATCTCTCCAACATTCCAAACATCTCTTTCCACATCATCATATTCAATTTCCAGGATTTGCCTTTTTCTTTTTTGTAAGAACATACAAAACATGTAAAGGACTCATACAAATACATTAATAACTGACATGGAAAATAAAAAAATACTTACGAAAAAAGAAACATACTATACTATACATTATGCGTATACATTCCTGATATATATACCTCGCATGTAGACCGAACTACCTTCGAGCAGGTATGTGCTGCATCCTCTATCAGGATGCCACCCTTCTCCATATTGCATGTGAGAGAAAGCGCCCCAGACATATGCAGTTGTGCATGATAACATGCATGCACGCATGTCTCCGACACATGTATGTGGGTACGTGTATCACGTAAGCATGTGTATATGCCTCATATGTGTGTGTGTGCATCTTCCTGGTATGTGACTGTACTCCTATCTCTTGTGTGTGTTTCGTATCCATGTGTGCCTCTGCCCCCTATGTGTGTGTATATCTCAGATGTGTATATATATGTGCGTCTCAGCTACGTATGTGTGTGTCTCCTATATACATGTGTATCCCCCTTATGTGTCAGTGAAAGCTTATATTTCAACTATGTGTATATGTAGGTATGTGTATGCCTATTTCCTATAAATGAGTATGTGCATGTATGTGTGCCCCTGACGTGTATACCTTATCCTTGTGTATATGAGTGTGTGTAAACCTATTATGTACACAAATGAATATGTGTATCCTAGATACTTGTATGCGGCTATACCTGCGCACATGTGAGTGTGATAGAGGCAGTGACCGTTCCATAGACACACCATCCGGACATAAAATATATGTACATATATACACAATACATTATAAAGCACAAGTACCATCAGATCAAATCCCCTTTTTCATATTCATCCTTGATAATATTGTAATCCCATCTTAATCATTTGTCCCCAGACCGTTCAGTCAGGTGTAGAAAACTGTCCCATACCTCAGCGAAAATATCCTCTCTCCCTGCGACTCTATACGTCACCCTTTCATATGATGCTGTCCGGAACATTAGTTCCATCCATTCTTTAAAAGTAATATCAACAGGTGATTTCCAATGTCGTAATGCAATTCTACATCCTGATATCATGGCCATTCTATACCACATTCCCCGGTATTTAGGCAGTTTAATCCCTTTCGGTACTATACCCAAAACACATGCCATTGGGGCGTTATTTATCTTCACATTCAAGACCTTACTTAGGAATATCACAATTTGATCCCACATTTTCCGGACCTTCTCACATTCGTACAACATGTGCAGTAAAGTGCCTGTCTCCTTCTCACATCTCCAGCAGATGTCACTGTCCCTTAATTTCAGTCTGGCCAGTTTACTAGGCGTCCAATAGCTTCTGTTCAACACTTTGTAAAAAATAAGTTGTGATTGCGCCTCCCTAGAGAATTTACTCCATTTGGACACCAGTTTCTCCCACATTTCCTCAGTAATATCCTCACGTACATCGTTCTCCCAGCTCAATCTCAGACCCGCCAATTTGGGTGCATTGTATTCTCTTATAACATCATAAAATCTTGACGCACCGCCTTTCCTACGCCATCCTTTATAGAATATTTCTTGAATTGCAGTAATCGGGCCACACTTTGGTCCTCCTATTGATGACGATATACAATGTCTAATCTGTAGGAATTTATAAAAGTTTTTATTATCTATATCAAAATCCTCTTTAATATCCTCAAAAGGCAAGACCCCATCCTCCCCGGCTATATCACCTAGTACATGTATCCCCCTTTTAATCCAATCGTCCCATATGACTGATTTCTTACCAATCTTTAGTTTCTTATTATACCATATAGAGGCTCTCGTAGTTAAATATGGGCTATCACCAGTCATTTTGTGCGATTGATTCCAAGTTTCCCTGATAAATGCCATTAAAGGGTTTTTAAAAGGTATAGGTCTGTCTGATTGTGTCAGGAAGGATTCCAGAGATGAGGGATATATCATTTCCTCCTCCATCTTGACCCAAGCAGGTGCCTCCTCAGACGAGTGATTCAGTTTGGAGAGCTGGGAGAGCGAGAATGCATAGTGATACCAGTCTAGTTTAGGCAGGGATAAGCCGCCATTTTCCTTTGCTGCATACATTTTGGCCCGTCCAAATAGCGGCCTTTTGCCCCCCCACAGATAAACATTAATGACTTTGTCATACTGTTTGAGTAATTGGGTCGGGAGAGTCAGCGGCAACATATATAGGATATAATTTAATTTGGGAGCCAATATCATTTTTACTAGGTTTATCTTTCCCAGGAGGGACATATTCATTTTGGCCCAATTCTGGGTCAGAGCACTAATGTGTTCGATTATAGGGGCAATATTGGTTTGCATCAACTCTTTCAGACCTGGGATCAGCTTTATTCCTAGGTATATCCTTAGTGCGATAGCAAGTGGTTCGAGGAAGAGCGCAAACATTTGGGGAGAAAGCGGAGAACCTTGTCTCGTCCCCCGCCCTAGATTAAAGGGCGAGGATACGATCCCGTTGGTCAATACTGATGCCATCGGATTTGTGTATAACAGTTTTACCCACCCGGTAAACGATGGTCCGAACCCCGAAGCGCTCTAGTGTGTGAAATAAGAATGCAAATTCCACCTTATCAAAGGCCTTTTCGGCATCCAATGAGAAGGCCACTCTAGGTTCTACATCATTCCTGACCTTCCACATTATGTGTAGGAGTCTGCGGATATTATCAGCTGAGTTTCTCCCCTTCACAAAGCCCACTTGATCTGAATGCACCAGAGTTGGTAATACATCTTCTATTCTATTCGCCAGTATCTTTGCCAATACTTTTTCTTCCAAATTGCTCAGGGATATAGGTCTATAGCTTCCACAGCATTGAGGGTCTTTGCCCTTTTTCTGTAGTAATGTAATAGTGGCAGATCTCAAGCTAGTGGGCAATCCCCCCTTTAACAATGAATCCTCATATACTTTTAATAGTCTCGGAGCGATTATATCACTGAATTGTTTGTAGAAATCGGGAGTAAACCCGTCGTCTCCTGGTGCTTTACCCAATTTAAGGCTGTTGATTGCCGCGTGTATTTCTTCTATCGAGACCCCCCCTTCCATTGATTTTACCTGTTGTTTCGATAATGACGGTAATTTGATTCTGTCGAAGAACGCGTCCATTTTTAGCTGATCCACCGCCTTCTGTGGCGTATACAAGTCCTGGTAGAAGCACCTGAAAACATTATTAATTTCCTTTTTGTCTGTAATGATCTTGTCATCTTTATTACGAATCGAGGATATAATATTTTGATTATGCATTTGTGTAAATCATTTTGCTGTCGGGGAGCTCGCGAGTTAAGCAGCCATGTTCTTCCGCGGTCAAACCGGAAGTCAGCACGTCTGCTTTTGATGACCTCGTTAGTTGCCAACTCATAGAGAACTGACGACTAAACCTGAGGGAGTCAGCCCCAACGGTTCAGTCTTTCTTTTCGTGTCCATAATACAAAGCTGGGGGGGCATGGGGGGTGTGAGGGGGCGCAGGGGGGGTGTGAGGGGGGGGGGGGGCATGGGGGGCAGGGCGGTGTGAGGGGGGGGCAGGGGGGTGTGAGGGGGGGGAAGGGGGGTGTGAGGGGGGGGGAAGGGGGGTGTGAGGGGGGGGAAGGGGGGTGTGTGGGGGGGGGCAGGGGGGTGGGTGTGAGAGGGGGGAAGGGGGGTGTGAGGAAGGAGTGAGGAGGGGGGCATGTGGGAGTGAGGGGGGGGACAGGGGGGGGCATGGCTGTGAAGATGTGTTGTTACTCACAACATGCCTGTGGAGATATACTGCTAGGCCGGTGATGCATACATATATATACATATATATACATAATAAGGAACAAACATCAATTAATTACCCCACCTCTCTGTGAATAACAACCCGAACCTTCACATCAACACACACACACACGCGCGCACGCACAGACACAGACACACACACACACACACACACACACGCACGCACGCAGACATAGACACACACACACGCACACACACAGACACACACACACACACACACACACACACAGACACGCAGACACAGACACACACAGACACACTCACACAGACACATTGACACAGACACACACGCACACATATACACACACACACACACACACACACACACACACACACAGACACGCAGACACAGACACACACAGACACATTGACACAGACACACACGCACACATATACACACACACACATACACACACACACACACACACACACACACACACACACACACACTGCCGCCTTGAAAAATAGGCCAGGCTCTGATAGGCATGATGAAATATTAATCGACAACATTAAAGACAAATTCCCCAAACTTCCTATTTCTGGGACACTTTGATAGATTTACCGGGTTTAGTGCAAACACAACATATTTGCATAATGGCCGCGTTCTCAACCAAATGCCTTTTATGTTGTTGCCCCCAACTGCTAAACTAGGTGATTTATGAAGGGAGCAGTTAAAAAGCACCCTGCTCATCACTGCCTCCAAGACCTCCGTAAAGTTCACCATCAATATCAGCGAGAGCATTAACTCATTAACTCCCCGGGGCTCGGGGTGCTGATGGAAAAGCACTTAAACACACCGACATACAGTTATATAAATCTATTACTGCCCACTATCATCAATATACGAGACAAAGAGACAGAGAGAGAGAGAGAGAGAGAGAGAGAGGGAGAGAGAGAGAGACAGAGAGAGAGAGAGAGAGAGAGAGAGAGAGAGAGAGAGAGAGAGAGAGAGAGAGAGAGAGAGAGACAGAGAGAGAGAGAGAGAGAGAGTGAGAGAGAGAGAGAGAGAGAGAGAGACAGAGACAGAGACAGAGAGAGAGAGAGAGAGAGAGAGAGAGAGAGAGAGAGAGAGAGAGAGAGAGAGAGAGAGAGAGAGAGAGAGAGAGAGAGAGTGAGTGAGAGTGAGAGAGAGAGAGAGAGTGAGTGAGTGAGAAAGAGAGTGAGAGAGAAAGAGAGAGAGAGAGTGAGTGAGAAAGAAAGAGAGAGAGAGAGAGAGAGAGAGAGAGAGAGAAGAGAGAGACACACATTAATTCACTATCATCAATATGCCAGCATTAACTCCCTACATGCCGAGCCAGGAGGGGCTTGTGATTTACACTGGAGCTCTCTCTCCTCCATCATGGCTGCTGTAGCGAACCGCTCTCTCTCCTCCATCATGGCTGCTGTAGCGAACCGCTCTCTCCTCCTCCATCATGGCTGCTGTAGCGAACCACTCTCTCTCCTCCATCATGGCTGCTGTAGCGAACCGCTCTCTCTCCCTCCATCATGGCTGCTGTAGCGAACCGCTCTCTCTCCTCCATCATGGCTGCTGTAGCGAACCGCTCTCTCTCCTCCATCATGGCTGCTGTAGCGAACCGCTCTCTCTCCTCCATCATGGCTGCCGTAGCGAACCGCTCTCTCTCCTCCATCATGGCTGCCGTAGCGAACCACTCTCTCTCCTCCCATCATGGCTGCTGTAGCAAACCGCTCTCTCTCCTCCATCATGGCTGCTGTAGCGAACCGCTCTCTCTCCTCCATCATGGCTGCCGTAGCGAACCACTCTCTCCTCCATCATGGCTGCTGTAGCGAACCGCTCTCTCTCCTCCATCATGGCTGCTGTAGCGAACCGCTCTCTCTCCTCCATCATGGCTGCCGTAGCGAACCGCTCTCTCTCCTCCATTATGGCTGCTGTAGCGAACCGCTCTCTCTCCTCCATCATGGCTGCCGTAGCGAACCGCTCTCTCTCCTCCATTATGGCTGCCGTAGCGAACCGCTCTCTCTCCTCCATCATGGCTGCCGTAGCGAACCGCTCTCTCTCCTCCGTCCGTCATCCTCGACGTGCTTCATCCTCCCCTCCAGCCGGCGGGGCACTCATCCACTGTCCCCCCCCCCCCCCCCCCCCCCCCCCCCCCCTCCCTGCTCCTCCCCCGCTGGGCGCTGTGTAGCGGGCCTGTGATGATGAGCGCTGTGGCTGACTGACACATGCTGAGCACCGGTGCTAACTCATCATCATAAGGGTTTTAATGGCCCCCCAGGGCGAATGATGCTAATGCTAACTCCCCACTTCCTGTAGCCTCCCACAGCCGCTCTGCTGCTGCAGTAAACACCGTATCTACCCAAGATAAGAGGCCGTTATACAACGGCATGCACATATCTTGATTCTGATTGGCTGAAACAGTCAAGTTAGACGTTGTTATATCGTATAACACACTCCACGTGACCCCAGAACCCGCCCACAACCCAATTACTTTTTTTCCTTTTTTTTTTCGAATGACCCTGCCGTTCATTCCTTTTTCTGAATGAAACCAAGATGGCGGACAATAATCTTTATGAATGGATGTATTGATTTCTTCATAACGACTCATTCAAAAAAGATACAGTCAACTGGAATATTTTAGTTTTTTACACATATGTTGGATTATGTAATTGGTTTGTCATGACCCATTGTCAAAACAATAATTAATCACAGGATTTATATGCAGTGTGTTGTTAGATGGCATTGTTTGTAGCACCTCCCTCTGCGTCCTGCATGACTTGTTCAGTTGCATTTTGTGGGCACGGCCCATTGGATCTACTTTCTTCAGTTTTTTGATACATCTCCATTATGCTTCAATTACTGTGTTTATTGTATAGCAATAAGGTTGGGTGAATTAGGCCATTGTATAAAAGCATTAAATCACTTGAAGTTGTGTGTTATACTCATTAGATCATGCCTAGGGGGGTCTAACGCTAACAACACCCCCTAGGTGTGATCTAATGAGTATAACACACTCCTGCACGTGATGTAATGCTTAATTAGCCCCTCCCCCCATCAGTAATTGTTGCCAGATGCAGGCATCGTAATGCCAGGCGTGCCCGTGGAAGAATATTTCGAAGGAGAATATCACCTTTTTTATTTAATTGAGACTAAAATCATCCGGAGACACAGGTTGCCAGCTCACGCTATCCTTGATCTACTGGATGAAATCAAGGATGACATTGAGCCATGCAGCCACCCAGAGATCCCATGCAATCGTATTTATTATTTAAATATTGTTATTTAACGTTGTCGGCTTTCCCAATGTTGTCGCAATCCTTGTATGAAAGGTGCTATTTAAATAAAGATAATTATTATTATGATTGACTGCATTCACGTTCCAATTGTAGCACAAGCGAAAACTATTGTACCACCGCACACTCATATGCTCCAGAATAAACTTTGACGTTTGACGTTTAACGTTCCGTCGAGTCCATGAGGAGCTGGAAACGCGGTTCTATTATATTAACTAAACATTAAATACAACTTTCTCACTCAAAATATTTGTTAATTATTAAATATCTTCACTGGCACAGTGCCTACATTCGGTATAAAGATTCTGCACTATGGACAGGTCTGCTCAAAATATTTTATTTGTGGATGACAAACAAATGCAATGACGAAGTAAACTAAATGCAATACGAAATAAATGGAGTACTAATGGTGAAAAATACTGTTATGCCTCATTTCGGGTTTATTTTTCCCTTCCTGATATCTGCCAAAAACGCTGGAGCAGATCAGGAGCAAACTGCAAACATAATATGGGTGAGTTTGCGCTAGTATCTCATCCACGCAATGTCCTTAGATAGCTCGCAAAGACGGAGCAGAAACCGCATGCAAAAACTGC
>NW_028173360.1:27500-40000 GCF_963971535.1 Notolepis coatsorum | reverse complement strand
CATCCTAGGACGGAACCTTCCGAGCGCGCCGAGAACCATCCACTCGCTGCCACTCTGAGAGGGATGCCCATATAGACCTTGAGCTTTAGAAAAAGCCCAAGTACTCCACCCATTGACTGGGAAGAGGAGAACTCTACTTCCAGTCCACAGCAAAACCCAGGCTGGTGAGGCACCACCTGCCTGGTATGAGACCTGGCGATCTACCCTGACCGGCCAAGGACCAGAACATCGTCCAGGGTAGAATAAAATGTGCAAACCCTGACGACGCAGAAGCCCCAGTGCGGTCTCCACGCACTTGGTGAAGATGCGGGGAGCCAGAGAGTAGCCGAACGGCAGCCTCTGGTACCCGTACGCTAAGCCCTGCAAAGGAAGCATAGGTAAGAAGATCGGGATGCGAATATGCATCCTACAGGTCTATGGAGGTGAACCAGTCCCCCACCTGACAGCGTCTAACAGGTGGGAAACGGTCAACATTCTGAACCTACTATGGGACAGGTCCAGTATGGGTCTGACACCCCCCCGGTTTCTCGGGCACCATGACGATGGCTTGCTTCGCCAACAGAGATTGGATCTCGTCGGCCAGAGCTGTCACCGCTGCTGACCCTGAGAATAGGGTCTGTACCAAACCTGAAAACGGAGGGTGAGGTTGTGCAAACTGCAACACAAGTCCCCGCCTCAGCATTCTCTCCATCCACCTTGACATATGGCACTGCTGTAGCCATATGTGACGATAATCCCAAGCACACCAGCCGCCACTTGGCGCTGGTCCGCCAGGAACCGTAGATAGGCAGCACGGTCCCACCCACTGTGCGTTGCCAACCCTGGACTCGCCAACCGCACGAGCAGGGCGTCTCGCGGAGCCGGGATATCGCACCCTGACACTACCAACGAGGTAAGGGGGGACCCTGACAGAAAGGGCCGGTTTGATACGGGGGAAGCTGACATCACACTGGGTGACATAAGCTCCCCCACTGAACATCTCCCCGACATGGACTGCTGAGGATCTGTTCTGCAGCTGGACATGCAAGGTGTGAGGTCCCCACACTGCCCGATAGGGTGGGTTCCTACACACCGTAGCCCTGCAGTGATATTACTACCACCCAAATCACGCACGCCTGACTGACCACCGCCGGTCATCCGGCCGTGGGAGGCACTAACGTGATACCCGGCCTGGCGAGGGTGGGGTTGGGGGATCCCATGCTGTGCCCCAAGAGGCCTTGAGCTCCCCCGCTGACAACCTTTGATGTTGACAGACATAACACCAGGCTCACCAAACACAGACGCAGAACATGTGGCGTGGGAGCCGCTTGACAGCACAGCATTCTCACGGACAGACCCAGGCCTAGCCAGCAACTGGGTGTCAGCCTCTGTCCCCATGAGAAGCGAAACGTGGGGCCGCTTGTGCTTTCACTGAAGGCATGTGGCCCGCAGCTAAAGGGAACAAATCAGAGCCTGTATCCCGCTGGTGTTGGGGGGGGGGGGGTGACCGGAGAGCGAGCTAGACACAGCTAGACGGCGATGGTTTTTTAGGGCGTGCTCATCTAATGTAGCCGATCCCTCAGCCGCCAAGGCTGTCGGCCTTGTGATCACCTGTTGTCTTTGTGTCCAGGGTACCTCAGGCGGGGGAAACATGGCCGCTGGTCGGGGGCCTCGCCACAGCCGCTGGCGAGGCCGCGCCCTCACCTCTGGCTGCACGGTGTGAGGCGGTGTGGGGCCTAGGTCAAATACCGCCTGCACTCCTGCGGAAAGACCAAAAATCCCTCTGCGGAGAGGGGAGCCCTGAGGAGCGAAAAACCTTCTCTCCTCCTCAAGGGGAGACTGATCCAACCAAAGATGTCTGTGAACAAGCGTCGACAGCATCCTAGCCATCCCTGCGGTTATAGCTTGCGGCTAGGTCAAAAGCTGAATAACCTCAAAACCTTGCGCAATGTTTTGACGTCGGCTGGCCCTAAGGCTCCACCACCCGACACCATTTTTGACAGAAAAAACAGCAATTTGAACAATGTTGCCAGTCGCTGCTAATTCTATACCGCGGCGGTATAGGCTTTAACACCCCATCAGCCACCTGCCGGGCCGACTCGCCTCATGGCGTAGGCCGGGCGGAACACCGTTCCACCATGTCAGAGGCAAAGGACTGATGCCACCTGCTTCACAAGCACGGAACACCAGTGGTGGCTGCAGACCAAAATCTACTACTAGTGAAGCACTGCCTCACTAGTAGGCATGCAGCAACCTCCACTGTGGTGTGCACCCATGAAGGGGTAAATGAATAAATGAACGAAAACTCCACTAACAGACTGCAGAATGGGCTAGCCCATACACACAATTGTTAAGGGGATGCAGACCAGAGAAAAACACCACTCCTCTCCACACAATTCATAGATTCACAAAAAGCACACCAGCCCTGAGCCTCAGCCCATCCACCCATGTAAATGGTAAACAAGCCCCCGTTAAACCCCCAACATTAGACACCGATTGACCGTCAGCATGCATGGTTAAGAGGAGGGAAGACCTTTTAGTAAAGACATCCCTCGGCGGGGAACAAAGGAATGGCGTCCTAGCATTGTAGCATTAGCATTAGCCGCACACTCTAGGATAGCCGGGAAAACACCCAAAACAGAGTCATGACAACCATGTTTTCCCAAATATCCTGCCCCTCGGCCCAATACATAACTCGGCTGTCACACGGGACAACGAGCAGTATCACTCATGCTAGTATCAATGCCTGTTAGCGCAGGCCCTACCTGTGCACGCCATAAATCCATCTCTACAGAATGTATGAATTATTGTTGCGTTTTTTCTTCTTCAAATGTAGCCAAGAGTAAAGACCCTAACCCTGTCAAAACAGCAGTCAACGTGTATATTTTCAGCACTGCATTTGTTTACCAAGGAGTTTAACTGTTATTAGTGAAATATAAGATTATAGAAATCTCAGGGCATTGAATCGGAAACTGGCGCATATTGACGGGAGGAAGTGGCGCAGCCAAAAGTGAGTGTAGTCTTTTGAAGGAAGAGACCCAGGGCTTTCGATGGGCTTTCGAATTTCGACAAACTACCCTACCCAGCTCATGCCAGCCCCTGTATATCTGACTTCTGGATATACTTTTTAATTTCTCGTATTTTTTGGGATTATCTCCCAAAAACCTGACCGTTATTGCCATAAAACAGAACTAGTTTCAGAGTTTGTTTCTCTACCTCTCTGTGAATGTCTAGCAAAAAACAGCATTGCAATCTCATGAAAAATGGCGTAGAAATTTACATTATAAAAAAGTAACTGTACATGCGGCTGGGTGGCGCAGCGGTCTAAGCGCTCGTCACCAATGCGTGAGACACCAGTATCGAATCCGGCTGTCAGCGGTGCCTCCGGCTTGGGCCGGCCGTCATACTGACTCAATTGGCAGAGTCAGCGGGAGGGGAGTCGATGGGTGGTAATCTGGTCGTTGTAAACAGCGACTCCTACAGTTCGGTCGGGGCGCCTGCACAGCGAGGCAAGGATCTGGAGGGAGGTAGTGTGACCTTCCACACGTTACACTCTCCCAGTGAGAGTCCGTGCTGCCAGGTGAAAATAAGTGGTGGGCTGGGTACACATGTGTCTCCGCCCTCCCAGACCGACGGTAGGGGGTAGAGTGCGCAACGACCAGGAAGGGGACGGGGAATTGGCATAACGACTAACATTGGGATGGAATAAAAATGGAAAAAGATAATAATATAAAAAAAAAAAAGTAACTGTACTTTCAGTAGATTTCATTCACGGTTTTTGCTGCACGTCTGGTGATACTAAATCCAGATTGAACTGTCATTTTTAGCATGGTGTTATTCACCGTCAAAGATGAACAAATCTTTTTAAATAAAAATAGAGTTGATATTCTCATTTGGTTCATTACAATTTACTCAAGCCTAGTAACAGACACAATATTTCTGACACTGGGAATACATTCCCTGAGATCCATAGATGTCCCTAGATACCAAGAACATGCAAATGGACGTTGTAGAAGTGGAGCAATCTTCCATTTACCACGTAGTTGTAGGTGGATTTTCATAAAATAAGGCTAGGGCTTAAGAGGGTAACTAAACAATCATTTCACATTGATGTTAATTGCTCAGTATGCTATGACAAGCATGGCTGTAAGAACTCAATACCAATGGAAACATATTAACAATATTCTCTCTATATGCTACCGCTCTGTGACATCATGGTATAGATTTCTACAGCTATGCGGATGATACACAATTGTACATATCTGCTGAACCAAATGATGGGACAGCCATAAACTCCATGACCAACTACCTTTCAGCAATAAACGATAACTTGAACGATGGATGAACGATAATTTTCTCAAATTGAATAAGGACAAAACTGAAGTCCTACTACTCAAAAAGAGAGATGCTAACAAATAGTCTAGACACATTATTTACATTTAGCATTCAGCCTTCAGCAGTAACAGCTGTTTGTGTTTGAATTCTTAAGATTTTAAACTTCATAAAACTGTTCAGATTTAAAACAAAAATAAAGTGTTCCTGCTGAGTAAATTGAGTACAAACATTTACCCAACTTCATCTTTTTACACGACAAATATGCTGCCCATCAACTTGTGAAACACAAACAAAATTACACATAATTTGAAAGCTTACATTCTTTCACAATCCTGGAAAATGAAAATGGAGACATGCGGCATCAATCGCTGGTCCCGGTCACATAATGATATTAAAAGCCACAGGGAGTCGACTGTAGTCGTAGCTGTTGCCTACAGTAGCAGCACAACTGGGAACTGTCCTTGGTGCTTACTGTATGTTAGCGCTCTCTACTGCGCTGTCCATGGTGCTGGAACCTCCCCAGAGCAATTCATAGCTTACTGTATGTCAGCACAGCGCTCTCTACGACAATGACACTACAGTATATAACAAAACATCAACTACACTCACAGCACACACATCCACACGCACACACTCACTTTAAATAAACAGGCACCGTAACACCCACTTTACTCACTTTAGACACTTTAACACACTTTATATTTATTGGTAAAGAGATTTGCACTACAATTCATACCTCAGTGCACCTTACCCTAAGTTGTACCTCATCCCATTGCTGCATTGTACTGTATACTGTATTGTACTGTAAATCACTGTTACTCTTTTTTTTTACTCTGTATTGTATATTGTATATATGTATATTGATGAACACTTTTTGTTTACGTACTTTTGACTTTCTATTTTATACTTTTAATCTATTTTTATCTAGCACACTCCCAGGGGCTCACAGAGGAGAAAGCATTTCATGGAAAAGTGTTCTGTATTTTACTATGATAACTATTAAAGAAACTTGAACATGAACTACTGAGCTGTCCATGGTGCTGGAACCTCCCCTGAGCAATTCATACACCAGGAATGGTATATGTGAGAGTTGTGTACGTGAAGGTACGGTTTCTGTATCAGATTAAGATTAAGATTATGTATCGCTGTTGGACAGATGCTAAGACAGTGATCCAGCTGACAGAGATGAATGGAGGATTCATGGAGCAATAATATAGCAGTCAATGATGAATGTGTTTTTTTATCTTTGGAAATGAGACAGTGTCACTTCAATGCAAAATGAAATATGGCACTTGCGGTTGTTTGTACGGTGCTGTGTGTTTGTAGACATCTCTCTCTCTCTCTCTCTCTCTCTCTCTCTCTCTCTCTCTCTCTATCTCTCTCCCTCTATCCCTCTTTCTCTTTTAGCTTCAACCCCCTCTCTCTCTCTCTCTCTCTCTCTCTCTCTCTCCATCTCTCTCTCCCTCCCTCTCTCTCTCTCTCCCTCTCCCTCTCCCTCTCCCTCTCCCTCTCCCTCTCCCTCTCCCTCTCCCTCTCCCCCTCCCCCTCTCCCTCTCCCTCTCCCTCTCCCTCTCCCTCTCTCTCTCCCTCTCTTTCCTTTATCTCCCTCTCTCTCCCCCTCTCTCTCTATCTCTCTCTCTCAATTCAATTCAATTCAATTCAAATAGGCTTTATTGGCATGAAATATCAACATACTTATTGCCAAAGCAAGTCCAACATACAAACAATAACATATATATTAAGCAATAAAAATACCATAATATTAGCAATAACAGTAAAAACAATCAACAGAAACATATTCAATTACAAAATAATTAAGGTAATCATTTTACAGATGTAGCCACCCAGATACATGTATTTACAGAGCTTGTTCTCTTATTGTATGACAACAATCTATATATTTTGCAGCTAATACTGTACACTGACTTTTCTCCCCACATATATATAACAGCTTTTGATGATCAGGGAGATGGATAAACTGTGGATCAATTTTATTTATTTTATCAAAGAAGACTTCTCTTAGATCCTTTCTCACATCCTTTAGATTCTGTCTCAACATCCCCCTGATGACAAAGTGAACACAGCCTGGCCTCTCTGGGCAGCCAGTTCTGCCTGTGACGGCCTGTTTATATGGCCAGGCTATGTCCACTCAGTCTGTACCGTGTCAATGTCTTTCTTAATTTTATATCATTCACAGTGGTCAGGTATTCTGCCATCATGTACTCTCTGTTTAGGGTCAAATAGAATTCTAATTTACTTTGTGATTTGGTTGATTTGTTCCAATATTCTATATAATAATTTTTTAGTTTTGAGATTATTTGGTTGGGCCAGATTGCTTGGTGTCTGTCCTGAAGCCCTGGGCCCTCATTCATCAACGTGACTTACGCACAGATATGTGCTTAACCTGTGCGTACGACCATTTCTAAGCAAAGTGTGGGATTCATCAATTTCAACTTGAACTTGACTTCGTGCTTATATTTACGCACAGCGCGGAGCATGCGTAGCTGACGCCCAGTGGTAGAATATGGGGACTGCAGACGGACGGCATAGATCAGTTGCATGCATTAGTTTCAACGCGGAAATAATCTTGACTGACGTGTTCTGTATGACCCCCGTAATTCATTATAGTTCATTGTGAAATAGCGATATTAGTGTAATTATTGTCAAACCCTAAATAGCATGTGGAATAGGTCTTTCTCTCCGAATGAATGCAGGTTTATATATATAGCGTTATCGGGTGCACTGACTGCGCTCGCAGGAACTGTTTTCAGAGATAGCATGAATGAATGAATGAATGAAAACTTTATTTAACAGATTGCAGAATGGGTACAATACAGTACGGCTCAATACATACAATTGTTAAGGGGATGCAGACCTGAGAAAGACGTTTGTCTTGTTTCCATCAGGGTCCCCCATTTTCAATTCATATAGACATTTATGACATACATAACATACATGACATTTATGGCATAGGGACATATAGGTATTTAGTACTGATACATTTGTGACATAGGCGGTATTCAAATATACAGTACTGTTACCCCTAGATCCTGACAGAGTATATACATATGATGGGGAGGGGACTGTACATTAGGAGGGGGTGGGTGGGTGGGAGGGGAATATACATACGGCGGGGAGGGAATATATACATGCGGTGGGGAGGAGACTGTCTATTAGGAGGTGGTGGGGGTTTTGGGCATTTATGGTGGCCAGTTTCGAATTGCAGCCTCCCGTAGGTGCTCTTTAAGGGCGGTTTTGAATGTGGGCAGGGATTCACATTCCTTTACAGCTTTGGGTAGGGCGTTCCACATTGTTGTGGCATAATTGCGAAACGTGTTTAGTCCCTTGTTTGAGCCGAATCTGGGTTTAACATGATTTGTTGATTCCTCTGGTGTAGTGGTTGTGGTATTCACTGACCTTTGGGAAGTATTTTGACATGTACATGGGCACCCCGGTCGTATAGTGTATCTTGTAGACCAGGCCCATTGCAAGTTGCTGTACTCTGTCGTCTACTCTAAGCCATCCTAGGTTGGCAAAGTGGGCAGGGGTGAGGTGGGTTCTGGGGTTCAGGTCAAGTAGTAGTCTGACCAGTTTGTTTTGTGATGTTTGTAATTTTGTTTTAAGCGCCTTTGAGGTGCTTTGGTACCATGAGGTGCACGCATAGTCATAGTACCCTTGAATGAGTGCTCCTGCCAGAGTCCTCAGGGTATTCTTGTTTACCAGAGAGGAGATCCGGTACAAGAATCTAGTTTGTTGGTTGACTTTTTTTATTACATTGGATGCCATTTTGTCACAGGAAAGATTTGCCTCTAGGATGGAACCCAGGTAGGTAATTTCGTCTTTCCTTGTGACAATATTGTCACCCACTGTAACTGAGAAGCCGTCGGTCTTGCTGAGTTTGTTATTTGAACCGAAGAGAATGGACTCTGTTTTGCCCATGTGTAATGATAGTTTGTTATCAGCGAGCCATATGCAGATTTTGCCTAGTTCCGTGCTGAGGGTTTTTTCAACCTGCAATTTGTTCTTGTCAGAGACCAGCAGGGCTGAGTCGTCCGCAAACAGGAACAAGTTGCAGTCACAGGCTGACGACATGTCATTTGCATAAATTAGGAAGAGTAGCGGTCCTAGTATGCTTCCTTGTGGAACACCACAGCTCACTGTGAGGGGGGGGGATAGAGTACCGTTTACCTCTACCATCTGTTCTCTCCCCTCCAGGTAGGATTGCATCCAGCTCACTGATAGGCTATCAAAACCAATTGCTTTTAGCTTGTCCATTAGAATGGAGTGATTGACAGTGTCGAAGGCCTTTTGTAGGTCCAGCATGACCATGCCGCAGTATTTGCCAGCGTCCACCTCTTGTTTGATGTGGTCGTTCAAATAGAGGAGGCATGTGTCAGTGGAGTGGGACGTTCTGAAGCCAGATTGGAATTCGTAGATTAGGTTTTTTCCCGCCAGGTACTTTTCGACCTGTTCGTAGACTATTTTCTCCATGACTTTCGAGATGGAGGTAAGAATAGAAACAGGGCGGTAGTTGCCTGGGTCTAATTTGCTGCCCTTTTTGTGTAGAGGGGTCACTCTCGCAATTTTGAAGTCCTTGGGGACGTGCCCCTGTTTTATAGAGAGGTTTATTATGTGTGTGATGACTGGGGTGATGGCGGCTGCTGCGTCTCTGAGGAATTTGGAGGGGATGTTGTCATGGCCAGTGGCCTTGTTAGGTTGGAGGGCGCTCAATTTTTTGAGTACCTCATCGGTTGTTACCATTTCAAGTTTGAAGTCGTCTTTGTGGACCCCTAGGTTTTTGTAGTATGCTACTATGTGTTCTACCTATTCTAATCAAATCAAATCAAATCAAATTTATTTATAGGGCCCGACAACACACGTTAATGTCCCCATGGGCCGTACAGATCTTCTTTAAACAAGTCAAGAAGAAAACATAACAATAAGTCAAGAACAGAACAAGAACACCATAAGGTGCAAACATTTTTAGATGGATGCAAATAAATGAAAGAATGCAAGCACTCCCAGACATACCCCACGCGAAGGTAAGGAAAAACTCACTAAAACCTAACAATAGGGAAAAAAGCTCCACAGGCAGTGTGGAGGAGAGAAACCTTAGAAGGGCCATTCAAGGGGGGATCTCCCTTCTTAGATGTTGGTGATAGTAGTGTTGCAGACGGACAGTTGGTAAGCATGCACTCATGTGTGTAGTGGAACACAGATGAGTGCATGCAATAGCAACTGTACATTTTCAAAAATTAAAGATAGAGCTGATAGCGATAGCAACTGAACATTTTGAAAGATTAAAGATAGAGCTGATAGCAATCTAGGGATGAATGAATGAATGAGGGGCAGTCTAATTGCAGAGAGAACATAATATTAACTAGAGTCCACTACCCGAGACACCTCCTTCATTTGTACCGCAATTTGGGACCCAAATTGGAGCTATGAGCTTAAAAGCTTTTCCGTGCTTATTTGAGAAGGTCCAGCTGCAGAGCCGGAGAGACAGACAGCAGAGAGACAGACAGACAGACAGATAGACACTGTTCCACAGTGTGTGTGTGTGACCACTAGTCTCCTAGTAGAGACCCCCCCCCCTCTGGACCACCTCCCAGTAGAGACCCCCCCCTCTGGACCACCTCCTAGTAGAGACAAGTTTTCTGAAATGTATGTTTATATATGCAAATGAGGCACTTCCCCATTAAATATGTGGACATTTATGGATGCAATAAGGCAAAATGAAGTAAAATGAACAACTAAATGTGTGTTATTGACGTTTTATTGTCACTAGTTTCATAGAAGACATGTTTAGGAAGCAAAATATAACAAAATCTCAAAATCAACAAAAAAAGTATATTCACCTGCAGTGTCTCGCCTTAATCCTCATCTTCGTCTTCTTCCTAGAGAAGTCTCTACTAGGAGGTGGTCCAGAGGGGGGGGGGGGGGGGGCTGAGTCTCTACCATTAGACTAGTAGTCACACACACGCACACACACACACACACACACACACACACACACACACACACACACACACACACACACACACACACACACACACACACACACACACACACACACACACACACACACACACACACACACACACACACACACACACACACACACTGTGGAACAGTGTCTGTCTGTCTGTCTGTCTCTCTGCTGTCTGTCTCTCTGCTGTCTCTCTCAAAATAGTATAAGTGCTATCTTGGCCCTGAGAGTTGCTCTCCGGCTCTGCAGCTGGACCCTTCTCAAATCAGCACGAAAAAAGCTATAAGCTTATAAAACGATTTAATATGCTAAACTTCGTTTTAAATTCCTTAATTCACTTTTGTTTATTTCATAAAGATTTTCCCGACATAATGCTACCTGCCCCGACCAGATCCGTGACTCTGTTGCGATACAGATGAATTATCTACTCAGAAAGCTTATAAAACGATTTAATATGCTAAACTTTGTTTTTAAATTCTTTAATTCACTTTTGTTTATTTCATATGGATTTTCCCGACATAATGCTACCTGCCCCGACCAGATCCGTGACTCTGTTGCGATACAGATGAATTATCTACTCAGAATAGTATTATAAAGTGGCTATCTTTTATGCTGTAGATCACTGCTGGTATGTCCGTGCAGAACCTTTATTTCAGCGGGGACTGTAGTATTTATTTGACGTTACTGTACAATATATGTGTAATAAAAGACGGAGCTGTCTTTTATTGTATTATAATAATTATTAATATTAAAAATAAATTAAGAAAGGCATTCTTATTCCAGCATGCATTAATGACACTAACAGGCAACGGCAAAACAGTGGTTAATGGTCTTTATTAGTGTTTGCGGTGTCCAGGCAGCAATGGTCTTTTAGGAAGTTAATAGATATAATATCCGACAGTGTACAACACCCTCGGTTTAGTCCATTCTTCCACATTTCATGGGGGTGTCCATTACCGTATATGGTTAATCGGGGCGGTTTTGGTATGCAAATACGTGAAAGTGTGCACGAGCCTCGGCGCAGGGCCACGGTGATATTTATCATGACAGGTGTGCGTAGAACCTGCATACGCACGTGTGGTAAATCCCGTTTCTTTTGTGCGTGCACGCATTCTAAATTCTTTGCTTACGTGTGGAAATAGAAATAGGAGGACCACACGCTCGTTAGGACCCTGCGTCAGGAGGACCACACGCTGTTAGGACCCTGCGTCAGGACCACACGCTGTTAGGACCCTGCGTCAGGAGGACCACATGCTGTTAGGACCCTGCGTCAGGAGGACCACATGCTGTTAGGACCCTGCGTCAGGAGGACCACATGCTCGTTAGGACCCTGCATCAGGAGGACCACACGCTGTTAGGACCCTGCGTCAGGAGGACCACACGCTGTTAGGACCCTGCATCAGGAGGACCACACGCTGTTAGGACCCTGCGTCAGGACCACACGCTGTTAGGACCCTGCGTCAGGAGGACCACACGCTGTTAGGACCCTGCGTCAGGAGGACCACACGCTGTTAGGACCCTGCGTCAGGAGGACCACACGCTGTTAGGACCCTGCGTCAGGAGGACCACACGCTGTTAGGACCCTGCGTCAGGAGGACCACATGCTGTTAGGACCCTGCGTCAGGAGGACCACACGCTGTTAGGACCCTGCGTCAGGAGGACCACACGCTGTTAGGACCCTGCGTCAGGAGGACCACACGCTGTTAGGACCCTGCGTCAGGAGGACCACACGCTGTTAGGACCCTGCGTCAGGAGGACCACACGCTGTTAGGACCCTGCGTCAGGAGGACCACACGCTGTTAGGACCCTGCGTCAGGAGGACCACACGCTCGTTAGGACCCTGCGTCAGGACCACATGCTCGTTAGGCTGGGATGCTGAACTCCAACCCTCGTACACAAAGCCTCATTAACACTCACACAAAATTGGACATGAGTGTGCATGGACACGAGCAGAGGCGTACACGGGCACACACACGCACATGCACACACATGTACACACACTCTCGCACACACACACACACACACACACACACACACACACACACACACACACACACACACACACACACACACACACACACACACACACACACACTCCCCTCTCTCTCTCCTCTTAGAGGCTGCGGCCCGATGGCCCCGTCAGTGTGAGCTGCGCTGCATGTGCGCATCGATCTCGCTAATTAGGCGAATGAGTAAT
>NW_028173360.1:0-22500 GCF_963971535.1 Notolepis coatsorum | reverse complement strand
CCAGCGTCATCTTTGGCTGGAGCAGGCCCGTGTGCCGGAACGGAAGAGAACCCCTCTTCTGACGGCCGCCCTCTCCGACGCTGGCCTGTTCGGGAAGGCCCTGCTATTGATGACCTCAACATGCAGAGAGATGGCAGAGGAGAGGTCCATTCTCCAACCCCATTTTCCGCCTCCCGTCCTTGCCGGTGGGGGCAGAAGGAATCCGCGACGTCGAGCTGTCTCCGTCGCCGCTACCACTGCCTCCACCGCCACTGCTGGCCCTGCCAAGAGGGCCAGGGGAAGAAGCGGCGCTTCGGCCACCGCCGGCCCATCCCAGACCGGAGGAGACGGTAGGGATCGTCGTGTCCAGCAGACTGTTACCTATCGTCCCTCCGGGGCTCCCCGGGGTGGCAAGACTCGAGCGGCGCGAGGTGGCAGGCGCCGTTGAGAGTGACTTTTCCCCCTCTGTGTCCCCTCCTCTACACCCTCCCCGGCCCCTCTATGATTTTGTGCCTTGAACACGTATTTATTTATTAATAAAAAGTTCCCTGACATAAGGGGGACTGTGTTTGGCCGAACAAACTGTGTGTTTCTTCAATACAAATCATGTGGTGGGGTTGTGTTTTATGAATCTACCCTGTTACGTTGGGGGGTGAGTTGTGTTGTGTTACGAGTTTTTAAGCAAGGTCTGCAACTTACACTCGGTAATAGGTTCTATTAGCTTGATGCTCCACATGCAATTAGAACTGGTGGTATTCCATTGCTTTAACTAAGTATATGTGTTCACAACGCTGTGTTGTTAGTTGCAGTAATGCTCGTACACACTTTTCATGGCCTAGCCATTACTCTCGTTCAACGTCTTCCTATGTGTAGCATAGGCTGCGGGTATGGGATTCACGCACAGGCGACTTGTGTTTTGTTGTAAACCCTTTTACACTTTGTGGGTAGCTAACATTGTATTAGCTTATGCTATATATTTTGTTCTACCGGAGGTTTTCAAAATGGCTACGGTTGTTTTCTGTGTGTAGGGATAGAAGGTGTGTTTTTCGGGAGGGGGTGTCGGATAAACCCCTCCTTTTTCCCACTTGATTGGTTTAGAGGGTTTGTTGACTTTTCCGCTGAGCCAGTCAGGGCCAAGCCAGTGCTTGACGGGGGAGGGGGGGGGGGGGGGGGAGGGGTATTCTACCGACTCCTGTTATGACAGGATCCGGTGGGTTTTCCCCGCCCGTTATAGCGTTGTTGCTATGGCGACGCCTTCCATGAGCTGGTGTCGTAAAGATGTCGAGGTTAGAGCGCAGGACTTAACCTGCTGCGCTCGTTTTTGTGTCAAACTTGAGTCTGTTGGTCACGTGTCTCACAGTTTACATATCTTTTTCTTGACCGTGGTCTCATGTGGGAAGGTGTTTCTGGGGGAATCTGGTCTTACACTCTGATTAAAAAGAGTGACTGGATTAAAATCATGTGAAAAACAGGGTTTTTTACTCCCAGCTGTGCAGTTAGGTCATACATGTGATGCCTTTTCTTTATTTTATAAAGAGTTGAATGTGTCTTGATGGATATGAAATGAGGGTCCCTGATGGAACAAGACTAACGTCTTCTCAGGTCTGCCTCCCCTTATCTTTTTGTATGTATTCCTGTACTGCAGTCTGTTGGGTATATTTTTTCATTCATTCATTCATGGAGTTGATTGCATCTCGCCCCTCTTGTCGTTTCCCTGGGCGTCTTGGGGATTCAATATGGTGGTCTAAACGGCCTATTGTTGATGTGGGTATGTCCAAACGCACACATAGTGCTAGCTCAGGATGTGCTTTGGCCGTTGCTGACTGGCGCGCCTCGTTTGCTTTGGTAAAACAGCGTTTTTATGGAGCAATTGGGATGGGGGTTTTTCCTCTTCCGACATCCTGTGTGTTGTCGATGGGTTCCCGTTCATGTCAGGGGATGATGACGGAATGGGTCTGGGCATATGGGAAGGGTCTCACGCCCTAGGGGTGGGCCGCCGGACGCGGTTCATACCGACACGTCTGGGTGGCGCCTTCTTTTTATGTTGGGATCAGACGCGCATATCTGCCCCTTCTCCTGGGGTTGGCAGGTCGGCGTGATTAGGGCACGGGACTGGTTCTGGTCACGCTGGTCCAGATCAGTGCACCCGTTGTCCGCTGGGGATGCAGATCTGCTGTTCTGGTACCCTGAGGGACTTAGGGTTTTTTCAGGGGGGGAAAATGCTAGGTCGATCCGGGTGTCACAGGGTTGTGCGTTATGGGACCCCTTGTTTGATGTATTCTGCACTGTCATAGTGGCTTATGGCCGTGCCGACCTGTACGCATCCGATCTCGTCGGATCTCGGCTGCTGTGCGGGTTGGTCTTGGTTGGTACTTGGTTGGGTGACCTCCTGGGAATACCGAGTGCGGGGTGCTGGGGGCTGGTCTTCCATATTACGCTCTTCTCTTGCGTTTTGGCGCTGAGGAGCCTGTTGGGTTAACCTCCTTTGGGATCCTGTGCTCCCCGTATCGCCGGGCCCGGTCCGGGGTGATGCCCGTTGACCTGTAGGCCCGGGATAGCCCTGTTGGGAACCGGAACGCGGGCTGCGGCGGTGCCGCAGGTGCGTTTCGGGGTTTTTTCCTGAGGGGTTATAGGACCAACCATTACATGGGGTAATGCCTGGGTGGTTGGTTCTCTGGTGTGTTGCTGCAGTGTCAACTCCCGGTTCTCCGGTTGAGGGTGCCCCTGCACGTTCATGACGTCTGCCGATCGTATGGGCTTTTCTGTGGGCAGCTGTCAGGGGCCGTGTGGTCTACGGATCCCGCTTCTGACGTGCTGTTGAAAGCTTGGTTATGCGACAACGCCAGCATACGCCCCTTCCGCCGGGGCGGCTGTTTCAGCTGTCCTTTCTGGCGCCTGCCTCGTCCGCAGTTTTTTCCAGGCTTGGGTTGACGACCTGTTGCCTGGTCTTCCCCGGTGCACTGCCTGTTTCCGTTGGTTAACTCTTGTATGTTATGACCATGCTGTCTGCCTGTTGCAGGGCTTGTGTTCCAGGCGGCGTGCTGTTGGGGGGGACAGGGCCCGCTCGGCTGAGGGGCCTTTGTCCGAATACGCTGGCGATGTGAGGGGCGGGGTCACTAGGTGCCCCCCTGGTGGGGTCTTGATGCTGGCATCATGGACTTCTCCGGGCCCCCATTTCAGGGAGCCCAGTCCTTGGTGGGTCTGGGCCTTCCTTCGCGCTCCGCTGCTACGGCCTTGCCACGGGGTTGGGTTGGCCCTTGACCCCGTGATTCTGGGGGCAGTAACGAGGTGGTTTTTCTCTGTTCGTTCCCGGGTGGCATGCGGGTTGTGCGTGTGTGTAGTCGTGGGGTCAAGCCACGGCTGCTCACCCTGTGCGTTGAGTGCTTGAGTGCCTCTTCGCACGGTCGGGTCCGTCGCCTTCCCGTGACGTCCCTAATAGGGGGGCTACCCGCCATTAGGGGGGGTCGGGGGGGCTCGGCCCTCCCTGTTCTGATGGTTGTGGGGGGGCTGTCAGCGGGGTGTATTTGTCAGCCAGTGGCTCCGCTTGGCCTCCCTTGTGCAGTGTGATGCCAAGCTAAGCCACTAACGATACAGAACGATAGGTTATGACTATAACCAAGTTCTGTTAGTTAGGGGCGATGCTTGGCATCAGACGGCCGCTGCAGCCCTTGTCCTCACCTTGTGGTGAAAGCTTGGGAAGGAGGAGAGCAGGTGACCACACACCTGCTTATGAAGGTAAGCTGATGAGGGGTGTGGTCAGACTAATATTGGTATTAGAGGTATATTTGTGGTTTATTCAGTGCGCGTGCACGTACGTGAGATAGTGCAGTGTGATGCCAAGCATCGCCCCTAACTAACAGAACTTGGTTATAGTCATAACCTATCGTTAACCTTTCACTACCACACTACATAATGTTAACCTTTCACTACCACCCTACAGAAGGTTAACCTTTCACTACCACACTACAGACGGTTAACCTTTCACTACCACCCTACAGAAGGTTAACCTTTCACTACCACATTACAGAAGGTTAACCTTTCACTACCACACTACATAATGTTAACCTTTCACTACCACCCTACAGAAGGTTAACTCTTTCACTACCACACTACAGAAGGTTAACCTTTCACTACCACATTACAGAAGGTTAACCTTTCACTACCACACTACAGAAGGTTAACCTTTCACTACCACATTACAGAAGGTTAACCCTTTCACTGGCACACTACAGAAGGTTAACATTTCACTACCACACTACATAAGGTTAACCGTTCACTACCACACTACAGAAGGTTAACCTTTCACTACCACACTACAGACAGTTAACCTTTCACTACCACACTACAGAAGGTTAACCTTTCACTACCACACTATAGAAGGTTAACCTTTCACTACCACACTACAGAAGGTTAACCTTTCACTACCACACTACAGAAGGTTAACTCTTTCACTACCACACTACAGAAGGTTAACCCTTTCACTACCACACTACAGAAGGTTAACTCTTTCACTACCACACTACAGAAGGTTAACCTTTCACTACCACATTACAGAAGGTTAACCTTTCACTACCACACTACAGAAGGTTAACCTTTCACTATCACACTACAGAAGGTTAACCTTTCACTACCACACTACAGAAGGTTAACCTTTCACTACCACATTACAGAAGGTTAACCCTTTCACTGGCACACTACAGAAGGTTAACATTTCACTACCACACTACATAAGGTTAACCGTTCACTACCACACTACAGACAGTTAACCTTTCACTACCACACTACAGACAGTTAACCTTTCACTACCACACTACAGAAGGTTAACCTTTCACTACCACACTACAGAAGGTTAACCTTTCACTACCACACTACATAATGTTAACCTTTCACTACCACACTACAGAAGGTTAACCTTTCACTACCACACTACAGAAGGTTAACCTTTCACTACCACACTACAGAAGGTTAACCTTTCACTACCACACTACATAATGTTAACCTTTCACTACCACACTACATAATGTTAACCTTTCACTACCACCCTACAGAAGGTTAACTCTTTCACTACCACACTACAGAAGGTTAACCTTTCACTACCACACTACATAATGTTAACCTTTCACTACCACCCTACAGAAGGTTAACTCTTTCACTACCACACTACAGAAGGTTAACCTTTCACTACCACATTACAGAAGGTTAACCTTTCACTACCACACTACAGAAGGTTAACCTTTCACTATCACACTACAGAAGGTTAACCTTTCACTACCACACTACAGAAGGTTAACCTTTCACTACCACATTACAGAAGGTTAACCCTTTCACTGGCACACTACAGAAGGTTAACATTTCACTACCACACTACAGACGGTTAACCTTTCACTATCACACTACATAAGGTTAACCGTTCACTACCACACTACAGACAGTTAACCTTTCACTACCACACTACAGACAGTTAACCTTTCACTACCACACTACATAAGGTTAACCGTTCACTACCACACTACAGAAGGTTAACCGTTCACTACCACACTGTTACGATTAGGGGGGAGAACAGAACCCAGTAAGCAGAAGGATGGAGGAGCCCAGAACTACAAAATGACAGAGAACAAGACGGTGGTTGCTCTTCACAAAAGGTGGTGTTCTATTTATTTAGAACTGAGAGAGAGCAACACTAAACTACAAATAACAACAGAACATAAACGGTGACGCAGTGCTGGTACTAGTGAAACAGAACTTGAGAATACGGAAAATAACAGTAAACAACAAAACACTACACTTACTCAGAAAGACAACACAGTGCAACATGGCGAGGGCAGGAACGGGGAGAAACAGGAAGTATGTCGCCACACAGAACAGAGGAAGACGACATACTTAAATACTATGCTAATTATAAGTGACAACACCTGGTGAGGCCAGTCCAAACATACAGAAACAATAAACCACAAACTAGACTAAACCAATACACAACAATAACAAAGGCAATATCACAAACCACAACCAGACAAGGGGAAGACCATTACACAAGGAAAGGAAAATGCAAGGACAGCAAACATGAAGCAATCAAATCAACAATAACAAAGAAACACAAAATGGTGGCTTGTCTCATCTGGCCCATCTGATGGTGACCACTAGGAGGTAGGAGACCAGGTAGGAGACCACTGTCAGGAGGTAGGAGACCAATGTTAGGAGGGAGGAAATGTTCACTGTTCCTTTCATAACCGGCCCAACCAGGGCCGGCCCTAGGAACGTTACAGTACCTCCCCTTGAACGGGGGGCTTCCAGACCCCCAAGAATATCGTCCATCCACGGGCGAAGCAGGAGGCCGGGACCCCGGAAAAACCCCAGGGCGAGGACCCGGAGAACTGGGGTCGGAAGGTCGAGGAAAAAATCCAGGAGGGGCATAGCAGCCAGGAGGGGCGAAAATGGGCGCAGATGCCCGGAGAGGGGGGGGAGAAGAAACAGGGAACTGGAGAGGGAAGCTAGACCCGGTAGCAGCGGCCCGACGAGGGGGGGTGGGGACGGGCACCAAAACCCGGGGAGGGAGGCTGGGCCTCGGAGCAGGATCCCGGACGGGAGCCCCTCCAACCGCCGGACCAGGGACCGGTCCAGGAGAGCCGGAACGGAGGTGCGGCAGCGGCGACCCCCGGAGCAGGACCCACCGTAGACCACGGCGAGGACCAGGACGCCGGTCACGGCGTGGGGGTGGACCAGACGGGGAGCCAGGACCAGTCGAGGAGCCGGGACCCGGCGTTGCAGCCGGACCAGTCGTAGAGGCTGGGCTGGGCGTGGAGACCGGTACGGTCTCGGCGGCGAGGCATGGCGTAGAGGCTGGGCTGGGCGTGGAAGCCGGAGGGGGAGTGATGACAGCCGGGGCTACACCGAGCGGAACCAAGCTGGCAGCGACGGCCGGGTCAGCTGTGGAGGCCTCGTCTGCTGCACTAGTCATGCTAGCCCTCCGAGTCTTGCCAGCTCTCGGAGGTCTGCGAGCTGCGGGGGCTGGGCTAACCGTGGGCCCTGGATTGGCTGTAGGGGAAATGTTAGCTGGGGAGATCCGGTTAGCCCTAGGAGCTAGGCTAACAGTGAGGTTAATGGCAGTAGGGAAGACCTCGCTAGCTGTAGGTACAATGCTAGCTAGGGAGGCCGGGTTAGCTGCAGGGCCACGAACAAGAGACAGATCAGAGGGTGAAGGGAAATTATACCTCTCCATGAGGACTGCGACCTTGTTGGCCAACACCCCCATCTCTGCCTCCTGATCCGGATCCTGGTCTGCTACGGACCGGATCGTCTTAAGTAAAAAAAAACATTTAGCTGGGGCATAGGTGGACAGATCCCCCTCCATTAGCTTGAGGATAACTCTCATTGTCCCCTTTACTCTTTCTGCTGGGTTCAGTATTGGTCCGCAGGGGAGCGTCGGGGAAGGGGCGGGGATCCCGACGCCACAGCCCCAGGGGAGGGGGTTCCCAGGACCGCAGGTCTTCCTCGCCGGCCTGGTCGAGGTCTCCTCCGCCCTGGGAGGTTCCGGAGGACGAGATACCACCATGGCAGACCTGGAGGACGACGTCGGATTCCGCTGCCGGAGGGACCCCGGTTGGGGGTCCTGCACCGCGTCCTGCCGCCAGGGGGCATCCGGTTCGGGGTTCGGCGGGGGGTCTCGCCACCGTGGAGACCCCAGCCCCAGGTCGCGCTCCGGAGCTGTCGCCTCTTCCCTCCATCCTTCCCTGCTCCAACCCTCCTCGTCAGCCCCCTCCCCCCGATCCAGTTCCCGCGAGTCCCGTCCCTCGAACCCCCATCCTCCCCCCTCATCTTTTCGCTGATGCGGCTTCCATCCCCCCCACCCTCCCCGTTCCCGGGGGGCCTGCTGGGTCGCCTGGGAGTCGACCTTCGAGGGCGGGGTACTGTAACACTTCCTCCGGTCCTGGTCCTGTGGGACCAGGACCCAGACATTCACATTCACAACCCCCCATCAATAACCCTCAGAACATAACATTGCCAACCGGTGGGCTGATGCAGATCTGGCATCAGCTCACACACCAACTCATTATTATTTATTGTCAGTTGTGTTTGTTACGTGTATTATCTGTGTTGTTGTTGTTGTTGTTGTTGTTGTTGTTGTTGTTGTTGTTGTTGTTGTTGTTGTTGTTGTTGTTGTTGTTGTTGTTGTTGTTGTTGTTGTTGTTGTTGTTGTTGTCTCCACTGTGTTAGTCTTGTGTTCCCCTGTCTGTGGTTTGTAAATATGTGTTAGTCTGGTTGTTTAATTGTTATTGTTTTCCCAGTGTACTCTGTGTTCGGTTGGTTCTGTCTATCACACCTGTGTCCTGTTTGTAATTACCATCTGTGTCTATCAGTGTCTTGTCAATTAGACTGTGTATATTAGTGTTGTCTGTCCTGCCCTCCTGTGCGCGATCATTGCGAAATGTTACCTTTGTATGTCAGTCGTGTTTTTGTCTTGTGAAGTAAACTGTTCATCACCACGTCGACTTCTGTCTCATTATACTCTCCCACCTGGGTTCATCACCATGCCGAAGAAGCATACTAATCGTAACACCACACTACAGAAGGTTAACACTTTCACTACCACACTACAGAAGGTTAACCTTTCACTACCACACTACAACAGGTTAACCTTTCACTACCACACTACAGAAGGTTAACCCTTTCACTGCCACACAACAGAAGGTTAACACTTTCACTACCACACTACAGAAGGTTAACCTTTCACTACCACACTACAGAAGGTTAACCTTTCACTACCACACTACAGAAGGTTAACCCTTTCACTACCACACAACAGCGGGTTAGCCCTTTCACTGCCACACTACTGAAGTTTAACCCTTTAACCTTCTGTAGTGTGATACTAAAGGGTTAACCTTCTGTAGTGTGGTAGTGAAAGGGTCGACCACAAGAGGGGTGGGTGGGTTTGGGGTATGAACTGACCTCTCGGTCCAGCCCCGCGGCCACGGTCACGATGTCCCCGGTCTCGCTGTTGATGGTGAACATGTTGGGGATGGGGCTGTGGGGTGTCTGCGACAGGATGCGGTAGCGCACCATGCCGTTGGCCGTGGTGTTGTCGTCCAGGTCGAACGCAGACACGTGCATCACGTAGGTACCTGGCAGAGGAGAGGAAATGAGTCTACACACAGAGAGATCACAGACACACAGCACACAATAAACTCACGGTACACACAGAGACACAGAGACATCACAGACACACAGCACACCATAAACTCACGGTACACACAGAGACACAGAGACATCACAGACACACAGCACACCATAAACTCACGGTACACACAGAGAGATCACAGACACACAGCACACCATAAACTCACGGTACACACAGACACACGCAGACACACAACACACTGGTGGGAAGTAACATAATTGTTCATTTGAGGTGTGTTTTCATCTTAGAGAACTTTGTACTTTTACTCCACTACATTTACATTTATATACTAAATTTAGTTACTATGAAGACAAATATTTTGCATAGAAAACGTGGCAAAAATGTATGAAGATTATATACTTTCTCATTTGAAGCCTGACAACTTCAAGGGGACGTAATCAGAGCAGCATAACTGGACCACATACCACTTTAACACAACCTTTAATCAGAGCAGCATAACTGGACCACATACCACTTTAACATAACATTTAATCAGAGCAGCATAACTGGACCACATACCACTTTAACATAACATTTAATCAGAGCAGCATAACTGGACCACATACCACTTTAACATAACCTTTAATCAGAGCAGCATAACTGGACCACATACCACTTTAACATAACCTTTAATCAGAGCAGCATAACTGGACCACATACCACTTTAACATAACCTTTAATCAGAGCAGCATAACTGGACCACATACCACTTTAACATAATCTTTAATCAGAGCAGCATAACTGGACCACATACCACTTTAACGTAACCTTTAATCAGAGCAGCATAACTGGACCACATACCACTTTAACATGACCTTTAATCAGAGCAGCATAACTGGACCACACACCACTTTAACACAACCTTTAATCAGAGCAGCATAACTGGACCACATACCACTTTAACATCACCTTTAATCAGAGCAGCATAACTGGATCACATACCACTTTAACATAACCTTTAATCAAAGCAGCATAACTGGACCACATACCACTTTAACATAACCTTTAATCAGAGCAGCATAACTGGACCACATACCACTTTAACACAAGCTTTAATCAGAGCAGCATAACTGGACCACATACCACTTTAACATCACCTTTAATCAGAGCAGCGTAACTGGACCACATACCACTTTAACATAACCTTTAATCAGAGCAGCATAACTGGACCACATACCACTTTAACATAACCTTTAATCAGAGCAGCATAACTGGACCACATACCACTTTAACACAAGCTTTAATCAGAGCAGCATAACTGGACCACATACCACTTTAACATCACCTTTAATCAGAGCAGCATAACTGGACCACACACCACTTTAACACAACCTTTAATCAGAGCAGCATAACTGGACCACATACCACTTTAACATAACCTTTAATCAGAGCAGCATAACTGGACCACATACCACTTTAACATAACCTTTAATCAACGCAGCATAACTGGACCACATACCACTTTAACATAACCTTTAATCAGAGCAGCATAACTGGACCACATACCACTTTAACATAACCTTTAATCAGAGCAGCATAACTGGACCACACACCACTTTAACATAACCTTTAATCAGAGCAGCATAACTGGACCACATAGCACTTTAACATAACCTTTAATCAGAGCAGCATAACTGACCACATACCACTTTAACATCACCTTTAATCAGAGCAGCATAACTGGACCACATACCACTTTAACATAACCTTTAATCAGAGCAGCATAACTGGACCACATACCACTTTAACATGACCTTTAATCAGAGCAGCATAACTGGACCACATACCACTTTAACATAACCTTTAATCAGAGCAGCATAACTGGACCACATACCACTTTAACATAACATTTAATCAGAGCAGCATAACTGCACCACGTACCACTTTAACATACCTTTAATCAGAGCAGCGTAACTGGACCACTTACCACTTTAACATAACCTGTAATCAGAGCAGCATAACTGGACCACATACCACTTTAACATAACCTTTAATCAGAGCAGCAGAACTGGACGACATACCACTTTAACATAACCCTTAATCAGAGCAGCATAACTGGACCAGACACCACTTTAACATAATATTTAATCAGAGCAGCATAACTGGACCACATACCACTTTAACATAACCTTTAATCAGAGCAGCATAACTGGACCACATACCACTTTAACATAACCTTTAATCAGAGCAGCATAACTGGACCACACACCACTTTAACATAACCTTTAATCAGAGCAGCATAACTGGACCACACACCACTTTAACATCACCTTTAATCAGAGCAGCATAACTGGACCACATACCACTTTAACATAACCTTTAATCAGAACAGCATAACTGGATGACATACCACTTTAACATAACCTTTAACCTCCACCCCCCCCCCCCCCCCCCTCCCCCCCTGACGTACGGAGAGCTCACCTGGCTTGGAGCCCTCCCCCCCCCCCCCCCCCCCCCCCCCCCTGACGTACGGAGAGCTCACCTGGCTTGGAGCCCCCCCCCCCCCCCCCCCCCCCCCCCCCCCCCCCCCCCCCCCCTGACGTACGGAGAGTCACCTGGCTTGGAGCCCTCCTCCACCCCCCCCCCCCCCCCCCCCTGACGTACGGAGAGCTCACCTGGCTTGGAGCCCCCCTCCATCCCCCCCCCCCCCCCCCCCCCTGACGTACGGAGAGCTCACCTGGCTTGGAGCCCTCCTCCACCCCCCCTCCTCCCCCCCCCCCCTCCTCCACCCCCCCCCCTCCCCCCCTGACGTACGGAGAGCTCACCTGGCTTGGAGCCCTCCTCCACCCCCCCTCCTCCCCCCCACCCCCCCCCCCCCTCCCCCCCTGACGTACGGAGAGCTCACCTGGCTTGGAGCCCTCCTCCACCCCCCCCACCCCCCCCCCCCTCCCCCCCTGACGTACGGAGAGCTCACCTGGCTTGGAGCCCTCCTCCACCCCCCCCCCCCTCCCCCCCCCTGACGTACGGAGAGCTCACCTGGCTTGGAGCCCTCCTCCACCCCCTCCCCCCCCGCCCCCCCCCCTGACGTACGGAGAGCTCACCTGGCTTGGAGCCCTCCTCCACCTCCCCCCCCCCCCCTGACGTACGGAGAGCTGCACCTGGCTTGGAGCCCTCCTCCACCACCCCCTCCTCAACCGCCTCCCCCCCCCCCCCCCCCACCTCCCCCCCCTCCCCCCCTGACGTACGGAGAGCTCACCTGGCTTGGAGCCCTCCTCCACCTCCCCCCCCCCCCTGACGTACGGAGAGCTCACCTGGCTTGGAGCCCTCCTCCACCACCCCCCTCCTCAACCGCCTCCCCCCCCCCCCCCCCCACCTCCCCCCCCTCCCCCCCTGACGTACGGAGAGCTCACCTGGCTTGGAGCCCTCCTCCACAGAGCCGTTGTAGACCTGGTTCCTGAACTCTGGTCTGTTGTCGTTCATGTCGATGACGTAGATGTAGAGGTCGATGGGGTTCTCCACCTGGTTGCCGTTCATGTCCCACGGCGTGCGCTCTCAGCTAGGGGGGGGGGGGCAGAGGTCAGAGGTCACAGGTTAGGAGCCTCTCAGCTGGGGGGGGGGGGGGGCAGAGGTCAGAGGTCACAGGTTAGGAGCCTCTCAGCTGGGGGGGGGGGGACAGAGAGGCACAGGTTAGGAGCCTCTCAGCTGGGGGGGGGGGACAGAGGTCAGAGGTCACAGGTTAGGAGCCTCTCAGCTGGGGGGGGGGGGGGGGACAGAGAGGCACAGGTTAGGAGCCTCTCAGCTGGGGGGGGGGACAGAGGTCACAGGTTAGGAGCCTCTCAGCTGGGGGGGGGGCAGAGAGTCACATGTTAGGAGCCTCTCAGCTGGGGGGGGGGGGGGGGGGCAGAGAGTCACAGGTTAGGATCCTCTCAGCTGGGGGGGGGGACAGATAGTCACAGGTTAGGAATAATAACAGGACAGGAGACAGAAAGAAAGAAAGAAAGAAAGAAAGAAAGAAAGAAAGAAAGAAAGAAAGAAAGAAAGAAAGAAAGAAAGAAAGAAAGAAAGAAAGAAAGAAAGAAAGAAGAAAAAGAAAGAAAGAGAAGAAAGAAAGAAAGAAAGAAAGAAAGAAAGAAAGAAAGAAAGAAAGAAAGAAAGAAAGAAAGAAAGAAAGAAAGAAAGAAAGAAAGAAAGAAAGAAAGAAAGAAAGAGATAACCTGTATGTCCGATATAGGTCTAGATGGCCAGCGCTTTAATCAATGGGAGGACTGGGAGATTTGCGAGTGCTTAAAATATATCTTAGATTATGGCTATGGGTCTAATACACTCGTCGATTATCCGTGAGTTGCTTGCAGTCAACATGTATGAAACGGATTTTTTTTTCATCTGTACATTTCCGTTTTATACCGTTTTGAATACGGGTATGGTTTTGGTGATTTCTAGTGATTCCAGAGAAAGGCGCGATAATAACGTTTTAGTGGAATACACAAAACACGTTGTCATTTTTCGGCTGATTATCGAATCTTCCTGAAATCAACGCTAGATTGGGAGCTCCCCTGAAATTTCGTTGTATACTGTGCAATGACAATTAAAAGTCTATTCTATCATCATTATTGTCCTTCCTCCCTCTCAGCTGGGGGACACAGAGAGTCACAGGTTAGGAAGGCATCCTTAGGCGGTAGGGGTGTCATTAAATCAGTCAGACGGTCCCCAGCTAAATGATGAAGAATGGTTTCATTTGATATTATTTCACTAGAAGTTAGTCAAGAAATGTCTTTTCCTTTCATCCACCAGCAACAATGGTCCTCATTCTCGAAGGTGTTTGTAAGTGCCTCGTTAAGTATCTTGGTAAAAACTTCGTACCGACAGATTTACGGAAATCCTCCTCCGGGATTCTGAGCGCGTGAAGCGGTCTTCGTAAAGTGGTGCTCCGCTGAACCAACCGACTCGTTCACAACTCATATCAAACCGGGAACCTCCGGATTACCAGACGACTGCTCTACTTCCCGAGCCCCACGTTATATATTTCATTCAATTAACATTGTATTGAGGAATAATAAAGGTATACTATTGCAAACATTGTATTATATTAACATCTATACATAACTAATATGTGCCTTCCACACTGCAGACGTCTCTGGTCCAGAAACAGCATGTTTTATGTATGTACTTTAATATTGGGCTTTGGCGATATTGGCATGGGAACCGGTACATATCATAGTGCATGTTAACCCTTTCACTGCGACAATACATAACGTCATACGGTTAACCCTTTCACTGCCACACGACATAGGGTCAACGCTTTCACAACCACACTTGAGAAGGTGAACCCTTTCACTACCAGACTACAGACGGTTAACCGCCTGTAGTGTGGTAGTGCATGGGTTAACCTGCTGTAGTGTGGTAGTGCATGGGTTAACCTGCTGTAGTGTGGTAGTGAAAGGGTTAAGTAGGATATGTTCAGATATGTTTACTACAAAATCAACAGGATGCAGTACAGTATTATTCTCACATTCACTTAGATTCGATTACAATTTATTATTATTATTATACTGTATACAACACAGTACAACGAAATAAGTGTGGCATCCAACCAGAGTGCAAATGTAGCAATAAAGTGCAGTAGTAATATACAATGTACAGTTGATTAAACTGGGTATATAATATGTACATTAGTACGACTGGGTGGTAATATCAATATGTACAGTGAATGCACTTTACTAACAAAGAGCAGACCTATCTTATTAAGTCTGTATTGTTTTATCCTGACGAAGATTTGAACCCTGCTGCTTCACCTCATCCTTGGCACACAACCCCCTGAAACCGCTGCCCCCTCAATCTGCAGCTGATCTGAGGTCAGATCTGAAACCACCTCCCCCTCAATCTGCAGCTGATCTGAGGTCAGATCTGAAACCACCTCCCCCTCAATCTGCAGCTGATCTGAGGTCAGATCTGAAACCACCTCCCCCTCAATCTGCAGCTGATCTGAGGTCAGATCTGAAACCACCTCCCCCTCAATCTGCAGCTGATCTGAGGTCAGATCTGAAACCGCTGCCCCCTCAATCTGCAGCTGATCTGCAGTCAGATCTGAAACCACCTCCCCCTCAATCTGCAGCTGATCTGAGGTCAGTTCTGAAACCGCTGCCCCCTCAATCTGCAGCTGATCTGGAGTCAGATCTGAAACCACTGCCCCCTCAATCTGCAGCTGATCTGGAGTCAGATCTGAAACCACCTCCCCCTCAATCTGCAGCTGATCTGCAGTCAGATCTGAAACCACCTCCCCCTCAATCTGCAGCTGATCTGAGGTCAGATCTGAAACCGCTGCCCCCTCAATCTGCAGCTGATCTGGAGTCAGTTCTGAAACCGCTGCCCCCTCAATCTGCAGCTGATCTGGAGTCAGATCTGAAACCACCTCCCCCTCAATCTGCAGCTGATCTGCAGTCAGATCTGAAACCACCTCCCCCTCAATCTGCAGCTGATCTGAGGTCAGATCTGAAACCGCTGCCCCCTCAATCTGCAGCTGATCTGAGGTCAGATCTGAAACCGCTGCCCCCCTCAATCTGCAGCTGATCTGCGGTCAGATCTGAAACCACCTCCCCCTCAATCTGCAGCTGATCTGGAGTCAGATCTGAAACCACCTCCCCCTCAATCTGCAGCTGATCTGCAGTCAGATCTGAAACCGCTGCCCCCTCAATCTGCAGCTGATCTGGAGTCAGTTCTGAAACCACTGCCCCCTCAATCTGCAGCTGATCTGAGGTCAGATCTGAAACCACCTCCCCCTCAATCTGCAGCTGATCTGCAGTCAGATCTGAAACCACCACTTGTTTCAACACCTCCCTCCTGCCTCCTACGGTTATGAAACCACACAAAGTGAATGGTGATGCGATATACATTATATTGTTTACACTGCCTATTTCTGCCTAATTTTACTTTTCTACTTTATAATGGTATTGCCTATATTTATGTCTTCTACTATTACCCTGCCATAACTGTACCCCCCCCCCCCCCATGCTGTTATGATGCCTGAATTTCCCCAAGGGTATCAATTAAGGAATATCTTATCTTATATATATATTGTGGCAGATATCACCCCCCGTCTCATGGATATGTCAAGGACGGTCGATATTACTGCCACGGGAGGAGTGGAAGCAATTAGGCAGCTGATTAGTACTGATAGAACACACCTGTGCATCATTAGATCACCCACATACCACACGCACACACACCAGACACACACACTATAATACACTAGGACAGATAGAGTTGAGTTGAGAGGAGAGGAGGTAGGAGCGAGGTATTGAGAGAGAGATTGTTGTTGACGGAGTTTGTGAGGTGAGAGGTAGTGAGAGGAGAGGTGAAGGTGAGAGGTAGTGAGAGGAGAGGTGAAGGTGAGAGGTAGTGAGAGGAGAGGTGAAGGTGAGAGGTAGTGAGAGGAGAGGTGAAGGTGAGAGGTAGTGAGAGGAGAGGTGAAGGTGAGAGGTAGTGAGAGGAGAGGTGAAGGTGAGAGGTAGTGAGAGGAGAGGTGAAGGTGAGAGGTAGTGAGAGGAGAGGTGAAGGTGAGAGGTAGTGAGAGGAGAGGTGAGAGGTAGTGAGAGGAGAGGTGAAGGTGAGAGGTAGTGAGAGGAGAGGTGAAGGTGAGAGGTAGTGAGAGGAGAGGTGAAGGTGAGAGGTAGTGAGAGGAGAGGTGAAGGTGAGAGGTAGTGAGAGGAGAGGTGAAGGTGAGAGGTAGTGAGAGGAGAGGTGAAGGTGAGAGGTAGTGAGAGGAGAGGTGAAGGTGAGAGGTAGTGAGAGGAGAGGTGAGAGGTAGTGAGAGGAGAGGTGAAGGAGAGAGGTAGTGAGAGGAGAGGTGAAGGTGAGAGGTAGTGAGAGGAGAGGTGAAGGTGAGAGGTAGTGAGAGGAGAGGTGAAGGTGAGAGGTAGTGAGAGGAGAGGTGAAGGTGAGAGGTAGTGAGAGGAGAGGTGAAGGTGAGAGGTAGTGAGAGGAGAGGTGAAGGAGAGAGGTAGTGAGAGGAGAGGTGAAGGTGAGAGGTAGTGAGAGGAGAGGTGAAGGTGAGAGGTAGTGAGAGGAGAGGTGAAGGTGAGAGGTAGTGAGAGGAGAGGAGAGGAGAGAGGTAGTGGAGAGGAGAGGTGAAGGTGAGAGGTAGTGAGAGGAGAGGAGAGGTGAAGGTGAGAGGTAGTGAGAGGTAGTGAGAGGAGAGGTGAAGGTGAGAGGTAGTGAGAGGAGAGGTGAAGGTGAGAGGTAGTGAGAGGAGAGGTGAAGGTGAGAGGTAGTGAGAGGAGAGGTGAAGGTGAGAGGTAGTGAGAGGAGAGGTGAAGGTGAGAGGTAGTGAGAGAAGAGTGAAGGTGAGAGGTAGTGAGAGGAGAGGTGAAGGACCCTGGACCGGAAGACAACCCTGAGTATTGAACAATCCTTTCTTTTGTACGAGAGCCTGATACGTGTTTTGACTCTGGACTGTTTTTGGATTACCCTATTGCCCATTGGACTTGTGCTGTTAAACAATAAATATCATTTATTTATTGAAATTGTGCTTGTGTGTACATTGACATTTTTGTTTTGGTCCGTGTCGAGCTTCAACAACACCAGACTCGCCACATTATAAGCTGTATATATATATTTTTATTTATTTATTTCTATTTATTTAATATATATATATGACATATATATATATATATATGTCATATATATATATATTAAAATAAATAGAAATAAATAAATAAAATAAAAATGAAAGTATGGAGACATACTGTAAATCTGAAGCGTGAAATGAAAGACTTGTCCTTGACAACAATACAGTTGGCCTCATCATTATTATGTCTTTGACACATAATCTTCAGCCCCCCTTTCCTCTGCCAACACACTGTAATATAGAAGTGACTTTCTACAGCGCAGGCTTTCCTTCAAAGGCTTTGCCGTTCTGGATCCCAGGCCAGCATTCTGTCTGGCGAGTTTGAAAGGCAATCCTGGAATCTCTTTAACCTCTCCTCCAACTTTAACAAACACGGCCAGTCGATCTGAAACTCTGCTTGGCAGTGCCCGGATCAATAGCATCGCCAACTAGGATTTTCTCCCCATGTTTGGATATGGAATGAATACCGAAATCGATACAAGCCAGAGTTCGCTGTCAAATCTGAAAATAAGGTGATTTTATAAGACATGGAGAGGGGGGAGGAGATTTAAATCAGCAAACATTTGTGGTTTGTTTTTATAGATCTCAACAAAGGGTCAAAGGAACAGACTAAAAGTCAGAATAGCTTTATATCACTTTGCCTGGAGAACCTTGAACCCCTGCATATGACTTATTCAGTGATATTCTGGCCGGCTGCAACCGACGGAGATGTTTTTTAGATGTTAACTTTATATATGGAGATCCAGGACAGGAGGCCAAGATCCAGATCCTATCTCCCCCCGGCCGCGTGAATATTAAAGGCAACCAACTTGTGTTCAGCTTTTCGTTCAGCGTTTCTCTGATTGGCCACACGGCCAATCAATCAATCCACTAGCACACGCCCCTCGCGCAAAGAGAGACGCGGCAAAAGCGCTGGTCGAACCAGCGGTGTTCTGTTGTGTGACTGTACTAAACACTTCCACCACATGACCGACATTTGACATACAGTACACCTCCTATCTATGTTGGGATTATGTTTGGTCATGACAAAACAATAAAAATCGCTACTGTTAGTAAGCTGCCACCACCCACTTCAATGACAGAGCTCTCATATTTGCGAATGCATAAACTATATCTTAAATTATGGCGATGTGTCTAATATGGCTGTCGCGAAGTCATTGATAAGCGACAGCCATATTAGACACATAGCCATAATTTAAGATATAGTTTATGCATTCGCAAAATATGAGAGCGCTTGTCATTGAAGGGCTTCCTACAACGGAGGAACGGCCGCTGCTGCTGCTGGAGCTGAACCGAGTCAAGCCGCGGGCGGCGCACGCAAGCCGGGGAAAAAACAACCGCGTCGCCCCGCTGGCTCTTCAACAAGCAGCCTCCACAGCTCCAGTAACCTAATTTATACCGTAATGAATCATTAAAAAATATACCGTTAACTGGATATGTTGTTTCTTTACACATATGTTGGATTATGTAATTGGGTTGTCATGACAAAACAATAAAAATCGCTACTTTACATCAGGGTGAACGCTGTTACACTGCCACCACCCACTTCAATGACAGAGCTCTCATATTTGCGAATGCATAAACTATATCTTAAATTATGGCTATGTGTCTAATATGGCTGTCGCGAAGTCATTGATAAGCGACAGCCATATTAGACACATAGCCACAATTTAAGATATAGTTTATGCATTCGCAAAATATGAGAGCTCTGTCATTGAAGGGCTTCGTTCTACAACGGAGCACGGTCGCTGCTGCTGGAGCTGGACTGAGTAGAGCCGGCGGCGGTGCACGGAAGCCGGGGACTAACCACCGCATCGCCCCGCTGACGTTAAAAACGCGAAATAACGTTACTGATGTACAGTGACACCCAGAGTTTCTAGTTACAGTAGTGACGCGTGAATCGAGATAGTCCTAACACTAGTCTGTAACAGTGTTTATTATTAAGAGTCAGATAGTCCTAACAGTGTTTATAGTCCTAACACAGTGTTTATTAGTAAGAGTCAGATAGTCAGTGTTTATTATTTCATAACTGTATGGGCTTTGTTTATACATGTACAGTGACGAGTGAATCTAACTTTGGTTGTTAAAAACGCGAAACATAATAATCAGTCAGCAGCGCTCCACTGCTACCGCAGCCCAACACAAGTGCATTGGAACAGCAGCCCAACACTACACAAGTTGGTTTCCCGCGCTGCCGCGCTTGCTCTTTGGATTTCATTTGGGACGTGGGACGGCTGCGCTTGCCTGCGCGTGGGGCGGGGGGGCGCGGCCAATCAGAGAAAAGCCGAACACAAGTTGGTTGCCTTTAATATTCACGCCCCCGGCCCCCTGACGCTACAACAACCCAGACTGGTGTGGAAACTGATCCTGTTGGAATGGCAGAGATCCAGTGGCGGCCGGTACATTCTTCTCCATGGGGGCGCTATACCAAACATTTTGCAAACATGTACCACGCATTGGCGAATATTTAATTAGGTACAACTATCACCATTGCCATCAATCAATGTATGATCACAGTCAGTCAAATGCAGCAATATGCCCTACACAATCAGAGAGAGAGAGAGAGAGAGAGAGAGAGAGAGAGAGAGAGAGAGAGAGAGATATCGCAACTCTACCTTGTTAAGTTGGACTTGAAACGCACAGTGGTCCAGCAGGCAGAAGGGCTTGATAAAGTATATCCACTCCACTGTCCAGACTGTGTTGATGTCCATTGTCCATGCATGTGCACACTGCATCCATATATAGCTATACTACCTGGCGTTCCTATCGCCCTGCTCTAAGACAAACTCTAACCTTAACCAACTTTGAAAGAGTGCCTAAGCTTAACCGTCGAAAGAACTTGCCGTCACGCTCTAAGACAAATAGCTGCATCACAACAACACAACAGCTAGCATATAGTAACTATCTACAGTACTAACCAGAAACTGGCGTCGGCCAATCAGAGAGAGCGTCTCCGCGAAATGCGACTACGGAAAAAACTGACGTCGGCCAATCAGAGAGCGTCTCCGAGAAATGCGGCTACGGAAATTATAGACGCTGCTTTCTTAGACCACTTCAAATCGCGCCCGGGCTTCCATCATAATACATCATATTTCAATGCACAGCGCGTTACACACTGATTGGCTGCAACGGATACAGCGATGAAACCAGTGCACAGCGGTGCACGCCCACTGTAAGCGATATTGCGTCTAGCCCGAAAGAAATGCGGCTAGGAGAAATGCGGCTACGGTAACGGAACGTATTCTCTATCAGACAGTGAGTCACTTCCTGTTCAGGAAAACTATTATTTATATTTGATATATTAACGTTATATTGTGCATTGGAAACACAAACATACTACATACTTAAAATGAGTAAATATTATTCATTTTAAACATGTTTATATTATTTATAGGGCTATAAAAAATAAAAATAAAAATAAATATTTCTTCTTCTTCTCTCTTTTTTTTTTTTATTGGTCTTTTTCCTTCTCCATTTTCCTCCGATTTTCTCCCATCCCAATGTTAGTCGTATGCCAATTCCCAGTCCCTTCCTGGTCGCTGCGCTTTACCCCCCACAGTCAGATCATCTTGGGAGAGTGGAGGCTACCACGTGCTTCCTCCGACACACGTCCAGCCAATCACCGCTTCTTTTCACCTGGCAGCGCGGATTCTCATTGAGAGGGCGTAGCGTGTGGGAGGACCACACTATCCCCCTCACGTCCAATCCGCGCTTAGCAGGCGCCCCGACCGAACTGTAGGAGTCGCTGTTTACAACGACCCGGACCCACCCCGCCAGCTTCTCCCACCCTCTGATACAGCCAATTGTATCAGTGCAGACGGCCAGCCAAGCTGGTGACAACCCCGGAGCTGTGAGCTGGATTCGAACAGGCTGGTGACGAACGCAATCTCCGCTCGACCACCTAACCGTCTCTTCTTCTCTCTTTTAACCAGGGGGGGCGGCGCCCCAGCGCCCCTAGTGGCGAGCCGCCACTGCAGAGATCTCTATCTCCAGAGTGGATATAGAAATGTTCTACCCCATATCTGAAGAGTATGAGGGGAAGGGGAAGGGGGGGGGTATCAAGAAAGAAAGAAAGAAAGAAAGAAAGAAAGAAAGAAAGAAAGAAAGAAAGAAAGAAAGAAAGAAAGAAAGAAAGAAAGAAAGAAAGAAAGAAAGAAAGAAAGAAAGACAGAAAGAAAGAAAGACAGATAGAAATAAATAAAGGAAGGGAGATAAAGAAAGACATAAAGAAAGAAAGAAAGAAAGAATGAAAGAAAGAAAGAAAGAAAGAAAGAAAGAAAGAAAGAAAGAAAGAAAGAAAGAAAGAAAGAAAGAAAGAAAGAAAGAAAGAAAAAAGAGATAGAGAGAAAGAGAGAAAGAGAGAAAGAAAGTAGAAAGAAAGTTAGAGAAAGAAAGAAAGAAAGAAGGAAGAAGGAAGACTGATCAGATACCATGGGGGTTGAAAGGTGATGTCCTCTCTGCCCGCACGGAGGTGCTGTAAGAACACTCTCTGCTGGGTCTCTGAGGAGAGGACTTGTGGGACTGGAGCATCAGGCCCACATGACAGCCTCCAGGGCCCACATGACAGCCTCCAGGGCCCACATGACAGCCTCCAAGGCCCACATGACAGCCTCCAAGGCCCACATGACAGCCTCCAAGGCCCACATGACAGCCTCCAGGGCCCACATGACAGCCTCCAGGGCCCACATGACAGCCGGCCAGATAACGGGAAGAGCCTCCGGCCAGTGGCGCCGGAAATAGAATCAGGAGCATTTTCTATCTGCTTCCTCTCCTCCCCAGACAGGCA
>NW_028173361.1:211012-218984 GCF_963971535.1 Notolepis coatsorum | reverse complement strand
TAGTTCATTCCACCATTGTGGGGCAAGGACTGAGAATAGGCGACTTCTCTTTGATGACCCTCCGGGAGCTCGGATAGGAGTAGGTCTGAGGCGGCCAGAAGATGCAGAGCGTAGGGGTCTTGAGGATGTGTAGTTAAAGACCATTGACCGGAGGTAGGCGGGAGCGGTTCCCTTTGCCGCACGGTATGCCAGGTCGAGGGCCTTGAAGCGGATTCGTGCAGCAATGGGGAGCCAGTGCAGGTCCCTAAGAAGTGGGGTAACATGGGCCGACTTCGGTAGGTTTGAGATCAGGCGGGCCGCTGCGTTCTGAATGAGTTGAAGAGGCTTAGTGGCAGTGGCCGGGAGGCCAGCGAGCAGTGCGTTGCAGTAGTCGAGGCGGGAGATGACTGTTGATTGGACGAGGAGTTGGGTGGCTTCTTTTGTCAGGAAGGGGCGGATCCTTCTGACGTTGCTCAGGAGGAATCGGCAGGTTCTGGTTGTCGCTGCGATATGAGCAGAGAAGTTCAACTGGTCGTCGAGGACAACACCAAGGTTCTTGGCGGTCGGGGACGCGGTCACAGCTGCATTCTCGACTGTGATGGAAAGGTCGGTCAGGGGGGAGGATTTGGCCGGCAGGTGGAGCAATTCTGTTTTGCTTAGGTTCAGTTTGAGGTGGTTGGTCGTCATCCAGGCGGAGATGTCTATTCTTCTGATAGCAGATGTTTAATCAAAGATCCCTGCCTTCTAGTCATGTACAAGGACCAATCAGCATGGGTATGAGCGGGTTCATTTGGATTTGATTGGCTGTTTTTAAATATCACCCAGCACCCAGTGGTGGAAGAAGGCACCATTTATCTTTCTGCACTAAAACTGGAACTGTAGACTACTGTACGTGATACTATAAGTTATAACACATGTTGTTTACAATTTCATAACAGATGGAAACTATGGGGCAAACAACAGCATTGTTTTGCATATTTTGTGTCTGTCGAATAAAGATAAGATATGATGGATATTTATCCCTGTGGGGAGATGTGGGTGTCATAGCAGCAGCAGCAGAGGGGGAGGAGGGGAGGAGAGGAGGAGGAGGGGAGGAGAGGAGGAGGAGAGGAGAGAAGAGGAGGATAGGAGGAGAGGAGGGGAGGAGAGGAGGAGGAGAGGGGGGAGGAGAGGAGGGGAGGAGAGGAGGGGAGGAGAGGAGAGGAGGAGGAGAGGAGGAGGAGAGGAGAGGAGAGGAGAGGAGAGGAGAGGAGAGGAGAGGAGGAGGGGAGGAGAGGAGGAGAGGAGGGGAGGAGGGGAGGAGAGGAGGAGGAGGGGAGGAGGAGAGGAGGGAAGGAGAGGAGGAGGAGAGGGGGGAGGAGAGGAGAGGAGGAGAGGAGGAGGAGAGGAGGGGAGGAGAGGAGGAGGAGAGGAGGAGGAGAGGAGGGGAGGAGAGGAGGAGGAGATGAGGAGAGGAGGAGGGGAGGAGGAGGGGAGGAGGGGAGGAGAGGAGGAGAGGAGAGGAGAGGAGAGGAGGAGGAGAGGAGGAGAGGAGAGGAGAGGAGGAGGGGAGGGGAGGAGAGGAGAGGAGAGGAGAGGAGGGGAGGAGAGGAGGAGAGGAGGAGGAGAGGAGGGGAGGAGGGGAGGAGAGGAGGAGGAGAGGAGAGGAGGGGAGGAGAGGAGGAGAGGAGAGGAGAGGAGGGGAGGAGAGGAGGAGGAGAGGAGGGGAGGATAGGAGGAGAGGAGGGGAGGAGGAGAGGAGGGGAGGAGGAGGAGAGGAGGGGAGGAGGGGAGGAGAGGAGGAGAGGAGAGGAGAGGAGAGGAGAGGAGAGGAGAGGAGGAGAGGAGAGGAGGGGAGGAGGGGAGGAGAGGAGGAGAGGAGAGGAGAGGAGGAGGGGAGAGGAGAGGAGGAGAGAGGAGAGGAGAGGAGAGGAGAGGAGAGGAGAGGAGAGGAGAGGAGAGGAGAGGAGGAGGATAGGAGAGGAGAGGAGGAGGAGGGGAGGAGGGGGAGGAGAGGAGGAGAGGAGAGGAGAGGAGAGGAGGGGAGGAGAGGAGGAGAGGAGAGGAGAGGAGGAGAGGAGGAGGAGAGGAGGAGGAGAGGAGGGGAGGAGAGGATGAGGGGAGGAGGAGGAGGAGGAGAGGAGAGGAGGAGGGGAGGAGAGGAGGAGAGGAGGAGGAGAGGAGGGGAGGAGAGGAGGAGAGGAGAGGAGAGGAGAGGAGAGGAGAGGAGAGGAGGGGAGGAGAGGAGAGGAGGAGGAGAGGAGGGGAGGATAGGAGGAGAGGAGGGAGGAGGAGAGGAGGGGAGGAGGAGGAGAGGAGGGGAGGAGGGGAGGAGGAGGAGGAGAGGAGGGGAGGAGAGGGAGGAGAGGAGGAGAGGAGAGGAGAGGAGGGGAGGAGAGGAGAGGAGGGGAGGAGAGGAGGAGAGGAGGAGAGGAGAGGAGGGGAGGAGAGGAGAGGAGGGGAGGAGGGGAGGAGAGGAGGAGAGGAGAGGAGGAGGGGAGGAGGGGAGGAGAGGAGGAGGAGAGGAGGGGAGGAGGGGAGGAGAGGAGGAGGAGAGGAGGAGGGGAGAGGATAGGAGAGGAGGAGGAGAGGAGAGGAGGAGGAGAGGAGGGGAGGAGAGGAGGAGAGGAGGAGGAGAGGAGGGGAGAGGAGAGGAGAGAAGGAGGAGGGGAGGAGGGGAGGAGAGGAGGAGAGGAGAGGAGAGGAGAGGAGAGGAGAGGAGAGGAGAGGAGAGGAGAGGAGGGGAGGAGAGGAGGGGAGGAGAGGAGAGGGAGGAGGAGGAGGGGAGAGGAGAGGAGGAGAGGAGAGGAGGAGGAGAGGAGGAGGAGAGGAGAGGGAGGAGAGGAGGAGGGAGAGGAGAGGAGAGAGGAGAGGAGAGGAGAGGAGAGGAGAGGAGAGGAGAGGAGAGGAGAGGAGGAGAGGAGAGGAGAGAGAGGAGAGAAGAGGAGGAGGAGGAGGGGAGGAGAGGAGGAGGAGAGGAGGAGGAGAGGATGAGAAGAGGAGGAGGAGGGGGGGAGGAGAGGAGGAGGAGAGGAGGAGAGGATAGAAGAGGAGGAGGAGGAGGAGGAGGGGAGGAGGGGAGGAGAGGAGGATAGGAGAGGAGAGGAGGGGAGGAGAGGAGGAGAGGAGAGGAGGAGAGGAGAGGAGAGGAGAGGAGGAGGAGGGGAGGAGAGGAGGAGAGGAGAGGAGAGGAGAGGAGAGGAGAGGAGAGGAGAGGAGAGGAGAGGAGAGGAGAGGAGGGGAGGAGAGGAGGAGAGGAGAGGAGAGGAGAGGAGGAGAGGAGGAGGAGGAGAGGAGGAGGAGAGGAGGGGAGGAGAGGAGAGGGAGGAGAGGAGGAGGGGAGAGGAGAGGAGGAGAGGAGAGGAGGAGGAGAGATGGGGAGGAGAGGAGAGGGAGGAGAGGAGGAGGGGAGAGGAGGAGAGGAGAGGAGGGGAGAGGAGAGGAGAGGAGAGGAGAGGAGAGGAGAGGAGGAGAGGAGAGGAGAGGAGAGGAGGAGAGGAGAGGAGAGGAGGAGGAGAGGAGAGAAGAGGAGGAGGAGGAGGGGAGGAGAGGAGGAGGAGAGGAGGAGGACGAGGATAGAAGAGGAGGAGGAGGGGGGGAGGAGAGGAGGAGGAGAGGAGGAGGAGAGGAGAGAAGAGGAGGAGGAGGGGAGGAGGGGAGGGGAGGAGAGGAGGAGGAGAGGAGAGGACGGGGAGGAGAGGAGGAGAGGAGAGGAGGAGAGGAGAGGAGAGGAGAGGAGAGGAGAGGAGAGGAGAGGAGAGGAGAGGAGGAGGAGGGGAGGAGGGGAGGGGAGGAGAGGAGGAGGAGGGGAGGAGGGAGGAGAGGAGGAGAGGAGAGGAGAGGAGAGGAGAGGAGAGGAGGGGAGGAAGAGGAGGAGAGGAGAGGAGAGGAGGAGAAGAGGAGGAGAGGAGGAGGAGAGGAGGGGAGGAGAGGAGGAGAGGAGGAGGAGAGGAGGGGAGGAGAGGAGGAGGAGGAGGAGGGGAGGAGAGGAGGAAAGGAGAGGAGGGGAGGAGAGGAGGAGGAGAGGAGGAGGGGAGGAGAGGAGGAGGATAGGAGGGGAGGAGAGGAGAGGAGAGGAGAGGAGGGGAGGAGAGGAGGAGGAGAGGAGGGGAGGATAGGAGGAGAGGAGGGGAGGAGGAGAGGAGGGGAGGAGGAGGAGAGGAGGGGAGGAGGGGAGGAGAGGAGGAGAGGAGAGGATGGGAGGAGAGGAGAGGAGGGGAGGAGGGGAGGGGAGGAGGAGAGGAGGGGAGGAGAGGAGGAGAGGAGGGGAGGAGGGGAGGAGGGGGAGATGAGGAGCGAGAGGAGAGAAGAGGAGGATAGGAGAGGAGGAGGAGAGGAGAGGAGGAGGAGAGGAGGAGGAGAGGAGGGAGGACGAGGAGGAGGGGAGGAGAGGAGAGGAGAGGAGGGGAGGAGAGGAGGAGAGGAGGAGGAGAGGAGGAGGAGAGGAGAGAAGAGGAGGAGGGGAGGAGAGGAGGAGGAGAGGAGGAGGAGAGGAGAGGAGAGGAGGAGGAGAGGAGAATAGAGGAGGAGGATAGGAGAGTAGGAGGAGAGAAGAGGAGGAGGAGAGGAGAGGAGAGGAGGAGGAGAGGAGAGAAGAGGAGGAGGATAGGATAGGAGAGGAGAGGAGAGGAGAGGAGAGGAGAGGAGAGGAGAGGAGAGGAGAGGAGAGGAGAGGAGAGGAGAGGAGAGGAGAGGAGAGGAGAGGAGAGGAGAGGAGAGGAGAGGAGAGGAGAGGAGGTACAGGCAGGATGTAAACTACTAACGAGTTGGTTGCAGTCAACCAGCACCTGTTAATGGGTTGGACCCGTTAGCTTAGCTGGTTAGTGTGGCCGCAAATAGAAAATATAGTAAAATCTATTTTTAAAATTCCACTCCTCATTCCTCATTCATGACAAAAAGCACACACATTTCATATTTAGGCTATTCATCATTCTTATGTATGAGGAATTCATTATATAATATAAACTAAAAGCTAAATCTTGAAGCAGACTTGAGCACAAGATAATCTATTTCTCAAACTGATAAACCCAAACCTAACCAAACCCTGGTCCTCTCTGATTCCACGCCAAGACGGCATGAAGCGATCTGTCTCCTGGCCAAGATGCAGCAAGATGATGCTAAGATAACCTAGTGATGATGCTATGATAACCTAATGATGATGCTATGATAACCTAGTGATGATGCTATGATAACCTAGTGATGATGCTATGATAACCTAATGATTATGTGCTATGATAAACTAATGATGATGCTATGATAACCTACAGTAATGATGCTATGATAAACTAATGATGATGCTATGATAACCTAGTGATGATGCTATGATAACCTAATGATGATGCTATGATAACCTAATGATGATGCTATGATAACCTAGTGATGATGCTATGATAACCTAGTGATGATGCTATGATAACCTAATGATGATGCTATGATAAACTAATGATGATGCTATGATAACCTAGTGATGATGCTATGATAACCTAATGATGATGCTATGATAACCTAGTGATGATGCTATGATAACCTAATGATGATGCTATGATAACCTAATGATGATGCTATGATAACCTAGTGATGATGCTATGATAACCTAATGATGATGCTATGATAACCTAGTGATGATGCTATGATAACCTAATGATGATGCTATGATAACCTAGTGATGATGCTATGATAACCTAATGATGATGCTATGATAACCTAGTGATGATGCTATGATAACCTAATGATGATGCTATGATAACCTAGTGATGATGCTATGATAACCTAATGATTATGTTATGATAACCTAATCAAACATGGTGACCATCATGAAAGACACACTACATGGTGGAGTCTAATCTGGAGCGATGTATGCTATAGCTTGATTTTACATCATATGTCAAATGTGCAAATGCATTTCAATTAATTCAAACTATGCATAATGTAAGCATCATGCTTTGACTTTTTCTGCTCAGAAGATCACCCAAATATTACGGGCAGCCTACATGTTATTTGATTGTACAGTGTAACGTTTGGGGTTTTGCTCCCAGGTGAGAGCAAAAGGCCTGGCGTTGCCCAGTGGTAATTACCTGTCTTTCTGCCCTGATTGCCTTGATTGGTACCTGGTGTGTATCGTTCACTGAACATTACTGTGAGTACTCTTTCATGAAGAAACGCTTATCGCTCCCGTCTTGGAGGATAAGTTAGTTTGCCGTTTATATTATTACCGTGTGTTGCATTGTCATTTGTGGATACCCTGTTTTTGTACTACGTTTTTGGAGACAGTTTTCCCCTCCTTGCTTTTCCCGTTTTGAAGTATAGTTCTGTTCACTTCTTTTCGCGATAACGTATTTTTGAGACAGTGTTTGTCTGAATGAATGAATGAATGAATGAATGAATGAATGAATGAATGAATGAATGAATGAATGAATGAATGAATGAATGAATGAATGGATGGATGAATGGATGAATGGATGAATGAATGAAAACTTTATTTAACAGATTGCAGAATGGGTACAATACAGTACGGCTCAATACAAACAATTGTTAAGGGGATGCAGACCAGAGGAAGACGTTTGTCTTGTTTACATCAGGGTCCCCCATTTTCAATTCATAGTGACATTTATGACATACACAGCATACATGACATCATGACATTTCTCTCCTTTGTTTTCCCTGTTTGGAGATGAGAGTAGTCTCCCATTTTCTGTATTGCCTGTTACCGGCGTGTATGCCCTTTTTGATGTCTCGCAGCAACAAATAAAACATTATTTTGTTTGAGAATCAACACCTGCCTCCTGTCTACCCACGCTGTCCGCCTGTACGTTAATGCCAAGCAAGCAGTGCAAAAATGCTTCCGCATTCGTCACCGCACGCTAGTGCGGTAAAGCGCCCTTCTTTTCAGACAAATGCTACCGTGCGTGCACCGGCGGCGGCGTGCTCGCTCAGGTGCGTGCGTGCGCCGGCGTGCTCGCGCGAGGTGCCCGCGCATGCGCATGAGATCCCGCCTTGAGCGGAGCTCAATATATATAAGTCACCGCCCCTTATTCAGTATCTACCAATAGCTCAATTGGCAAGGACACATGGCTGTGGATCCTATGGCTTGTTTGCTGGCGAGTTCGAATCCCATCGAAAATATTTTTTAACGTGATTTTTTTTTAACATGTATTATTTCGCCGGTTAAGGTTATTTCGCCGGTTAAGGTTAGGCATGGTTAAGGTTAAGGTTAAGGTTAGGCATTGTTTCGGAGTTGGTTAAGGTTAGAACGGTTAAGTTTAGGCGCTGTTAAGGAGCTGGTTAAGGTTAGAGTTTGTCAAAGAGAATGGCAATATAATTTCTATGGTTAAGGTTAGGCATGGTTTCGGAGTTGGTTAAGGTTAGAACGGTTAAGTTTAGGCGTTGTTAAGGAGCTGGTTAAGGTTAGAGTTTGTCAAAGAGAATGGCAATAGACAGCCTATTTCCGCGCGACCTGGGCGCTGGGCGGCGGAAAATGAAAGGCGCATTACTGCATGCCACTACGGTAAATTTTTGCACTGCTTGCTTGGCATAAAGCTACACGCGTTCTGTCCTGCACTTGGGTTCAACACACCTACCCACCGTAACAGTACAGGCTGCATGAGAAGAACACACACAAGGAAGGCCAGGGATCAAAGGCTTTATTCTCTTGGGTGGTTTGACCTAAAAGAAGAGCGCTAGACCTACTGTTCTAGTGATCATTTAAAGAGAAATAAAAACAAGACTTTAGAAGAAAACTAAAACGAACTGAGATTATAGTGTGTGCTTACAAAACAAAATAAAAATATACAGAACATGTCTTTAGTTTAATTCTCTAGTTTAGTCAATTGGGTGAAATGTGTCAACACAGCCAGCGTGAGGCAGCAATAGGTTACAGACCCATTGTGAACTTCTGACAAATACTACCCAATGTTAGAATAAACACTAATAACAAAAATAAATACTGAAACTAATACAAACTAAACTAAAACTAAGCCAGTTTAAACAATAATAATATAAAATAAATAATCAAATA
>NW_028173361.1:196012-208512 GCF_963971535.1 Notolepis coatsorum | reverse complement strand
TTTATACAACTTATGCCTCATATTCAACCCATTCACGCACCGACGGCGGAGGCGACCGTGCGCGGTGTCAAGTGACTTCGCTCAAGGACACTCCGACACGCTGCCGGGGGAGGGGGCGGAACGGAACTGGGAACCTTCTGATTACCAGACGACCGCTCCACCTCCTGAGCCACTGTTGCCACGTATAACAAATATACAGATTCAACGACCATCAGATGTATTGTTGTAGTAGAACGTTTCAATACAAGTCTGGGAGTGTGTAGGGGTGCCTGAAAACAGCCTCTTAAAGGAACACGCCAACATTTGGGGAAATTAGCTCATCGTCTTCTCCAGAGAGAGTCAAGAAGATAGATACCAGTTTCCTCTCTGTGCGTTCAGTAGAAAGCTATATGGCTGCACGTTAGCCTAGCTTAGCACAATGAATGGAAGCGGACAGTGCCGGTGCCTTCGGGAGAGGTGTTAGTTGGACAATGCCTAAGCTAACCGGCACTGTCCACTTCCATTCATTGTGCTAAGCTAGGCTAACGTGCAGCCAGATAGCTTTCTACTGAACGCTCTGAACGAGAGGAAACTGACAACAATCACTTCCAAAGATAAACCTCTATCAATTGTTATTATCAAACGAGTATACAGTATGTTAATCAAAAGATAATATTCCGTGTGAATGGTTTGTTTGAGGTGTGAAAAATGTCAGACCAGAAGCAGGAATAGACTCGTAGGATTGTGTTTTAACCTCTTAAGCCCGATCGGTACCGTGCCGAGATTTATTTCACATCACAAATAGATTGTGATGTTCTTTTTCAAATGTAGCCAAGAGTAAATACCCTAACCTTATCAAAACAGCAGTCAAGGTGTATATTTTCAGCACTGCGTTTGTCTACCAATGATGGTCATCTGCTAGAATGAGAACAGGACTCAAACCTAGAGGTGTAGAGGCTACTATAATGAGAACAAGACTGGAACAGAGAGGTATAGAGGCTGCTAGAATGAGAACAGGACTGAAACAGAGAGGTGTAGAGGCTGCTATAATGAGAACAGGACTGAAACAGAGGTATAGAGGCTGCTAGAATAAGAACAGGACTGAAACAGAGAGGTGTAGAGGCTACTATAATGAGAACAGGACTGAAACAGAGAGGTGTAGAGACTGCTATAATGAGAACAGGACTGAAACAGAGGTATAGAGGCTGCTAGAATGAGAACAGGACTGAAACAGAGGTATAGAGGCTGCTAGAATGAGAACAGGACTGAAACAGAGAGGTATAGAGGCGGCTAGAATGAGAACAGGACTGAAACAGAGAGGTGTAGAGGCTGCTAGAATGAGAACAGGACTGAAACAGAGAGGTATAGAGGCTGCTAGAATGAGAACAGGACTGAAACAGAGAGGTATAGAGGCTGCTAGAATGAGAACAGGACTGAAACAGAGAGGTATAGAGGCTGCTAGAATAAGAACAGGACTGAAACAGAGAGATGTAGAGGATACTATAATGAGAACAGGACTGAAACAGAGAGGTGTAGAGACTGCTATAATGAGAACTGAAACAGAGAGGTGTAGAGGCTGCTAGAATGAGAACAGGACTGAAACAGAGAGGTATAGAGGCTGCTAGAATGAGAACAGGACTGAAACAGAGAGGTATAGAGGCTGCTAGAATGAGAACAGGACTGAAACAGAGAGGTATAGAGGCGGCTAGAATGAGAACAGGACTGAAACAGAGAGGTGTAGAGGCTGCTAGAATGAGAACAGGACTGAAACAGAGAGGTATAGAGGCTGCTAGAATGAGAACAGGACTGAAACAGAGAGGTATAGAGGCTGCTATAATGAGAACAGGACTGAAACAGAGAGGTATAGAGGCTGCTAGAATAAGAACAGGACTGAAACAGAGAGGTATAGATGCTGCTAGAAGGCCACGTCTCTTTTTCAGCAAGACATTTCAAAGACCTATATTCACTTGTTGAAAAGGACTCAACTATAATGAATTATCCATCCAACACACACACACACACACACGCACGCACGCACACACACACACACACACACACACACACACACACACACACACACACACACACACACACACACACACACACACACACACACACACACACACACACACACACACACACACACACATTTACATGTTCAGCTGCATACACACAGACAAAAACACAATAATGTTTGCTCATGTACACACACACACACACTCACACACAGCTTGGCCTTGTGGGGTGCAGTGAGGGTGGCTGTGGACTAACAGAGATATATGAAAGCAGCAGCCATGGAGAGAACAACATTCATCTAAACCCCAACCGCTTAAAATGCAAGGACATCTCACTTACTGCTCCCTTTCTCTCTCTCTCTCTCTCTCTCTCTCTCTCTCTCTCTCTCTCTCTCTCTCTCTCTCTCGTCTCTCTCTGTCTCTATCTAAAAAAAGAAAACCAACATGTTTCAGCCTCTCTATCGGCGTTCTTGTTCACGTTTGGACCCCGACTGTATTTGGCCAAGCACTGGCACATTACCTAGAAATATACTTAATTTCTGAGTATAACTGCAATGTACCGTATCTTTGGTTCTTCTTATGTGCTTTCGTGTACTATTTCAAAGCACATTAATATGCCGTAAGTGTAATATAAGTACACTTAAAACAAGACTAGGCATCTGTGGTGGAACCTGTGGAACAGGATACTCACTATAATCATCTGTCACTATGGTAGTGTGTCACTGTCAGCATATGTTGAGACCATGTAAGATTGAATGTGGTCATTATTTTAAGGTAGGCATATATCTTCCCATAAAAGCTAGTCATAAATATCTGTGGAATTAAGGGGAGTACTACTGCAGACTGTGAAGCAGACAACTTTTATTTATATAGCAGCATTTATCCAAAGCGCTTAAAAAATAAATGTTGTTCGCCACATTCACCCATTCACTCACTCACACATTCACACACTGACGGCGGAGGAGACCATGCAAGGTGCCAACCTGCTCATCGGTAGCAATTAGGGGTTAAGTGTCTTGCTCTTGCTCACTTTGACACGCTGCCCGGGAGGAGCGGGAATCGAACTGGGAACCTTCCGATCACCAGACGACCACTCTACCTCCTGAGCCACTGCCCAACCAACCCTAACCAACCTCTCCACTCAACTTGTTTATATTCTAAAAATAGAAACGGTTTGGCCCTGATATTCTAGTATTAAGTGAGTCATGGCTTAACCTCTTAAAGGAAAACTCCAACATTTTGGGAAATTAGCTTATTTGCCATCTACCCTGGAGTTAGACAAGAAGATACATACCCTTTTTCTTCTCTGTGCATGCAGTAGGAGTAGGAAGACGTTTTGAACTAGGCTAATGGAGGAACCTACTTCCAGTGACTGACGCTAAGCTAGGCTAACAGTGCGTGTCTTCCTACTCCTACTGCATGCACAGAGAAGAAAAAGGGTATGTATCTTCTTGTCTAACTCCAGGGTAGATTCCAAATAATCTAAAATGTTGGAGTTTTCCTTTAAGCCAGACGGTACCGGACCCAAGCCATAAATCCATCTATCCAGACTGTATGGATTAATGTTGCGTTTTCTTTTCAAATGTAGCCAAGAGTAAAGACCCTAATCCTGTCAAAACCCCAGTCATAGTGTATATTTTCAGCAATACGTTTGTTTACCAATAGGTTAAAGTGTTATTAGTGAAATATCAGTTTAGGAAATGCATTCATAAACAAGCAAATATAGGATAAATATTAAAACAAATTATAATAATAAAAGCTCCGCGCCGCCATTTTGAAATTTTGAAAAACGACACTACCCAGCTCAAGCCAGCTTCTGTCAATCTTCTGTGGAGCCATCTGTATTTTTTGGTGGATTTTCAGAAAATAGGGCTAGGGCTTAACAGGTTAAAGGTATGAATGATTGGGAAGCAGTCTAACAGGCTACAGTTCCTTTAGAGTGGACAGAGTTGGGAGAGGAGGGGGTGTAGTTGTTTATGTGAACATGGGTTTGTCTGAAAAAAGAGGCGATCGCTCTTTCAAGGCCGTGGCCCCCAAGCTGTGGAACCAGCCACCCCTGGAGATCAGTACTGCCCCCACGCTGGAGACATTTAAGTCCCCACTAAAAACACACTTTTACTCCCTAGCCTTCAATAAACCCTGATTTTCCCACACCCTACTGTAACTCACACACTCCCATGCAATTTATCCTGCCCCTTCCCCCTTGTATCTGTTCTTGTGTTCCACTGTCCCCTGTGCCGCATTGTCCTTTGTGCTCCATTATCCTGTAGGTTGCTTCATTGTACTTTAGTAAATAACCCCATGTCTAGTGTCCCGCTATTGTCCTATGTGCTATACTGTACTTTGTGCTACTCTATCTGTGTGTTGGCTTACTGTTGTCTTATTGTCTGATTGTACCATCTTGTCCTGCTGTGCCTTTTTGTATTATGGATTGTTATGCTTTTGACTGTACATCACTTTGGTTGGCTCTTGAGTTTTTAAACATGCTTTATAAATAAATTATTTTACTTGACTTGACTTGACTGTCCTAGACTCCATCTCCAAGTCAAAATGTGTTTAACTGTTTGTTCTGAAGATCCACCAAGGCCCCCCATCTGAACCTACAGACCCCCACCTGCTCCTACAGACTGCCTGCCAAGAGTCTACTGACGACCAGGTGCATTTCATTTCTCATTCTGCTGATTCCGATCTGCTTGTAGTGGGTGAATACAATTTTAATTGGAGTGATATCAGACCATTTAAGTTTAGTTGTTTTAGTTTAGACTTTATTTGAACAGGGACAACACATTACTGTAAATGTGTGAGACAGTGTTAGCCAAAGCTAATTTTCAACTGTTGTCCCTGGGCCTGGTGTTAAAAAAGAAAGCATAATATATATAGCATGCAAACAGTTAATTAAGAACAGGAAAATATTAGTAAAATTTGGAGCACATTGACAACATATATTAGCAGACTGCAGACATGTACAAACATAAGCACAAATACTCTGTATGCAGACAAACAGACATGAGAGCTATGTATTGCAGCACATGCATCTGCAGACATGTACCGACAATGTACAAACAATGATAAGACGTATTAGGTACACACAATCATACATGTAGGCAATAAAGCAGACAGGGTTAGGGTTCTGAAGGGCTGTTGTGTTCACATGTGTAATTATTTCTTAACCATGTTTTCAGATTTAAAAGAGGCCTGTGGTAACTTAAATCTAGTTTGGCTAATGACCAAACCCACCTGACCTATTTTAAAAGATCCCTTAAAATCCACTTTAATTGATCTCATATTCTCAAATCTCATTGATAGAATTGTGGCTAGTGGAGTATTGGCACCAAGGCATCAGTGACTGCTGCCCTACGGCAAAAACCAGACCTCACACAACCCTTGAAGCAAAATTCTTTCATGGAAGATATTACAAATGCCAACATCTGTTGTATGTCAGATATCTCTGATGTTCATGTCACCCTGGATTTCTTCACAGAATCATTTCATGTATTCATTGATAAACATGCACCCGTCAAGAGACTTCAAATGAAAGATAGCACCATGGTTCTCAGATCTATCAGTTTAAAGACACTTGTGGAATCATGTATTACCAGACGACTGCTGTACCTCCTGAGCCACTGTTGCCCCCTGCATTATAGCTGCATTAGATGCATTAGGAAACACTGTTGTGCCTTTTTTGTGGATTTGACTCAAAAGCATTTGACACAGTAGATTATTATTTACAAAAATAATAAAATATGTCATATTGTTATGGGTAGAAAGGCTTGTGACTGGTTTCAGGATTATTTGTCAGTGTGTGAAGTCCTGAAATGCCAAATCGGAGTTTGTTCAGATAACAAATGTCCATTCTTCTTGCCTCTATTTATAATATTCAATTGTCTCTTCATTGAAATGTTGTCAGGTCTATCTATAGGCAGACGACACAAGTGTGTATCGTATAGCAGACTCTGCTCATCTAGCCGTGGAGAACCTGCAGCTTTCAGACAGCCTCCAAAAAGATTTTATTAACCCCTTAACAGTCCGGCACATTTAGCATAAAACGCCTGTCGATTGCATACCCAAAGTAATTTGCAATTTATTATACTTTATACTTATAGAACATGCATGACTCTGGTCCCTTTTGAAAGGTAACATTCTGAAGTTTCTTACACAATAAAGATAAATCACTTTGAGTGCTAATGTAACAGGGGTTTGAAAGGCGCTACATAAATTTGAGATATTATATACATTTAAGATATTAACACACTGAAATAAAATATTTGCTCCTTACTTTTGTGTTGACTTGTTGCCAGATGCCTATTTTTGGGTTCAAGCTGAGAGGTAGGAGCTGGAAAACATAATGGTTCCATAGCCTCCAAGTCTTATAGTCATACAGGTCCAAAGTTTATAAAGATCCCACGGAAAACAAGTGTTTTACAAAGGTTTTTGTAATGTGTGTACCGCAAAAATTCAGTGTGATTATCCAAAATGGCCATCCGCTTCCATTCATTCAGATGTGCGAGTCAAAACAAAGAACTTGTTGGTCTTCTTCTGCCCCCTTCTCATTGCAATCAGCACTCGTCTGGGATTGCTTTGGGAGCAGACGCTCCTTGGCTACAACAGTGGTCAATCATTTTCGCCATCAGCGGTGAGGTGACTGCATGGTCAGTTCAGGACCACTTGCAACCGGACATAGTCACTCGTCAGAATGGCTTGTCGAATAACACTGGCCGGATATTTTGTCTTGTAACTCGAGACCCGAAGCACGTAATAGGTTGAGTGTGGTGACAATCGAAAGGCGGCAAATTCAACTTTCCAACAATGTATTGAATGATCGGGAGAAAGGCAGCCCGGAGCCGACAGATGAGCGCAAATGGGCCGCTAAGAGGTTCATCTCAAATCCTTTAAGTCAGGGATTTAGGCTGCGGGTAAAATGGTTGCATGTGTAACCTTTTTTTGGGGGGGGGGGGGGGGGGTTGCGTGTTCATTGATGGCACTAGTGCAAGTGGGGGAGAAATAGCATAATGGCGATGCAACTGTAATTAGACAACGTTGGGTCTAGTTTAATTCTACTCAGATGAATCAACACTCCAGTACGTCACAGCCTGATGGAGACGTGATCATGACCGGCCAGTGGGGGGCATGTTGATGTGTGAAGGATTATTATTATTATTTTTTTTTATCCACTTTTTCTCCTCTTGTTCTATTTTTCTCCCATCCCAATTCCATTGTGCCAATTCTTCCCTCCCCTGTCTTGAACGTTGCTCGCATATGCCCCCCCACTGGCCGGTTGTAGGGAGGATAGAAGCCTGTCACATCTTGTCACCTGCCAGCGTGGACTCTCATTGGCGAGGTGTAAGGTGTGGGAGGCTCACACTACCCCCGCCATTTCCTGTCTCTGCTGTGCAGGCGTCCCCAAACGACCTGTAGGAGTCGCTGTCCACAACGTCCAGTTTACCACCCATTGACTTCCACCCTCTAACTCTGCCAATTGAGTTAGTATGACGGCTGGCCCAAGCCGGAGGCAACGCCGACAGCCGGACTCGAACCCGGTGTCTCTTGCGTTGGTGACAAGCGCAATGTCCGCTGCGCCACCCAGTCGCCCATGTGTGAAGGATTATTGATTATTGATTGTGATAAAGATGGATAGATAGATGAGATTGGGGCGACATTGGCTCAGGATGAGCCTCCTGGGCAGCGAGCCGACGTGTCCTTGAGCAAGACACTTAACCCCCAACTGCTCCCGGTGTGCAGGTTGCCACCTTGCATGGTTGCCTCCGCCCTCTGTGTGAATTTGTGAGTGAATGGGTAAAATGTGAGGAACAAATTGTAAAGCGCTTTGAATAAAAGCTGCTATATAAATGCACTTTAAATTAGATCTATATTAAACGCACCATTTATAAGTTAAGCTAAGCTAAGTCTCTTGTTGTTATGAAAACTTTCTTCATCTCCATTATAAATTATAAAGTTATCACTGCATAAATAAATACCCTGTCTTTTTCATTCTCTGTAAATCAAACAAGGCATATTCATCACATTTGGATTCTGTTAAGACTTCAGTTCGGTGCAGATTCAGCTGTTAGGATGAGGGCTGGACGATATGGAAATACATTTATATCACAATATTCAGAAGGCGTTATTTTGATATTAATATGGATTTCTTGGTTTGGAAAATCACATGCCAGATAATCCAATCATTGTTTACAGTGTTGGTCCTGCATGGTAATGTGTGATACAATCAATTGCAACTGTACATTCTCAAACATTTCAAGTAAAGTGTTCCTTTATTAATCCCTGAGAAATGCAGGCGTCATAGCAGGAGGGGGAGTACAGGCAGAAAAGAGGATAATAGTAATAGTAATAGAGTAGAACATAGTAATAATAGTGGAATGGCAGAATTAAAATCAGTAATAATAATAATAATAATAATAATAATAATAATAATAATAATAATAATAATAATAATAATAATAATAATAATAATAATAATAATAATAATAATAATAATAATAATAATAATAATAATAATAATAGTAATAGTATACATAGTATATAGTAGTAGGCTGCCGCACCACAGTCCGTACAGTGTTTGATAGATAGATAGATAGATAGATAGATAGATAGATAGATAGATAGATAGATAGATAGATAGATAGATAGATAGATAGATAGATAGATAGATAGATAGATAGATAGATAGATAGATAGATAGATAGATAGATAGATAGATAGATAGATAGATAGATAGATAGATAGATAGATAGATAGATAGATAGATAGATAGATAGATAGATAGATAGATAGATAGATAGATAGATAGATAGTCCTGCCAGGGTGTGATAGAGAGGGTGGCTGTTGTTCATCATGATGCTCATCTTATTCCTTGTGCGTCTCTCCACCACAGCCCTCACTGAGTCCAAGCTCCTACCTGAAGCAACCTTTTTGACCAGCTTGTCCAGCCGCCTAGTGTTCTTGACTGTTGTGATGGTTACTGGCACAAAGGACTGGTTGAGGCGGTTAGTGGTGTGTCGTGGGGAATATGGCTATGGCTGAACGTGCTCCTCATCTTGGCTAGCTCCTCATAGAGGGGGTGGGAGGGGTTCTGCTCTTAGCTATAGCTCCTCATAGAGGGGGTGGGAGCTCGGGGTTCTGCTCTTAGCTAGCTCCCCATAGAGGGGGTGGAAGGGGTTCTCATCTTGGCTAGCTCCTCATAGAGGGGGTGGGAGGAGTTCTCCTCTTGGCTAGCTCCTCATAGAGGGGGTGGGAGGAGTTCTCATCTTGGCTAGCTCCTCATAGAGGGGGTGGGAGGAGTTCTCCTCTAGTTAGCTCCTCATAGAGGGGGTGGGAGGGGTTTTCCTATTAGCTATCTCCTCATAAAGGGGGTGGAAGGGGTTCTCCTCTTAGCTAGCTCCTCATAGAGGGGGTGGGAGGGGTTCTCCTCTTAGCTAGCTCCTCATAGAGGGGGTGGGAGGGGTTCTCCTCTTGGCTAGCTCCTCATAGAGGGGGTGGGAGGGGTTCTCCTGACTAGCTCCTCATAGAGGGGGTGGGAGGGGTTCTCCTGACTAGCTCCTCATAGAGTGGGTGGGAGGGGTTCTCCTGACTAGCTCCTCAAAGAAGGGGTGGGAGGAGTTCTCATCTTGGCTAGCTCCTCATAGAGGGGGTGGGAGGGGTTCTGCTCTTAGCTAGCTCCTCATAGAGGGGGTGGGATGAGTTCTCATCTTGGCTAGCTCCTCATAGAGGGGGTGGGAGGAGTTATCCTCTTGGCTAGCTCCTCATAGAGGGGGTGGGAGGAGTTCTCCTCTTGGCTAGCTCCTCATAGAGGGGGTGGGAGGAGTTCTCCTCTTAGTTAGCTCCTCATAGAGGGGGTGGGAGGGGTTCTGCTCTTAGCTAGCTCCTCATAGAGGGGGTGGGATGAGTTCTCCTCTTAGTTAGCTCCTCATAGAGGGGGTGGGAGGAGTTCTCATCTTGGCTAGCTCCTCATAGAGGGGGTGGGAGGAGTTCTCCTCTTAGTTAGCTCCTCACAGAGGGGGTGGGAGGGGTTCTCCTATTAGCTATCTCCTCATAGAGGGGGTGGAAGTGGTTCTCCTCTTAGCTAGCTCCTCATAGAGGGGGTGGAAGGGGTTCTCCTCTTAGCTATCTCCTCATAGAGGGGGTGGAAGGGGTTCTCCTCTTAGCTATCTCCTCATAGAGGGGGTGGAAGGGGTTCTCCTCTTAGCTAGCTCCTCATAGAGGGGGTGGGAGGGGTTCTCCTCTTGGCTAGCTCCTCATAGAGGGGGTGGGAGGGGTTCTCCTCTTAGTTAGCTCCTAATAGAGGGGGTGGGAGGAGTTCTCCTCTTAGTTAGCTCCTCATAGAGGGGGTGGGAGGGGTTCTCCTCTTAGCTAGCTCCTCATAGAGGGGGTGGGAGGGGTTCTCCTCTTGGTGAGCTCCTCATAGAGGGGGTGGGAGGGGTTCTCATCTTGGCGAGCTCCTCATAGAGGGGGTGGGAGAGGTTCTCATCTTAGCTAGCTCCTCATAGAGGGGGTGGGAGGGGTTATCCTCTTGGTGAGCTCCTCATAGAGTGGGTGGGAGGGGTTATCCTCTTAGCTAGTGTAACCCAGGTTTCAGATTCATAACTATTTAGTTATAGAAACATAAATAGTTAATGCCATAGAATTCTTTCTTTTTTTTCCTCTTAAAAAAGAATAAAAAAAATATAAAATTATATCTTGCGGCATATTTTAAGTTTTTCTTTCTTATATTAAAGTATATTTAGCTTTTAAGAATTGTAAAGGATAGCCAAAAATAAGCATGTGCTTCAGCCTATTCCTTTTTTCGGTCATTGAGTTTGGATTTTGTGTGTTTGAATATGTACATTTGTGATTTTTTTCTTTTCCTTTTGAAAGTCCACACATGTGTGTTTTTGATTTATCTGTAAACAAAGGCCGAAAATAAAACTATTCATTCATTCATTCATTCATTCATTCATTCATTCATTCATTCATTCATTCATTCATTCATTCATTCATTCATTCATTCATTCATTCATTCATTCATTCATTCAATAAGAACATAAATAGTTAATGCTATTGTGTAAGAACATAAACAGTTAATGTTATTGGGTTATATATGTATATTCATGTGAGGTTAACAACGTTTTGACCAAATCCTTTGAATTGCCTCACTGCCCCTTTAAGTTACCTCAGAATGTGAGTTAGGTGAGCAGTTCGTGCCTCGCCTCACGCAGATGAAGATCATAGATTGACGGAGACTGATGCAGATACTGAATGCTGATAGAACCGGAATGAACTAGCACCACGAAATAGTTATCAAACAGTCATAAAAGATTCCCCCAGTTACAAAACCGAAAAGAGGTTGTTGCTGTTAAAGAACATACCACTTCCAGAGACAGTTTTGGTGAGTTTCATCAATATTGTGCTGTTAGTAAGGGAAACATATGAAAATCTGCAAACTAAATCCTTACCAATCAATTTCTTCACTAATGTGTTTGTAAAGGTGTGTAGTAAGATGTATTAAAAAGTTGAAGTTCAAATCCTGTATGTTTTTTCGTATTAATTGCTCAAAGTTGAGGTACCAAATACCGATTTTCGAAAAATCTAAAATGTTCTGTTTGGCCTTGGGTAACTTGTGAGGGGTCAAACTAGGGTTTCCCCACCGCGTGTAGCTTTATGCCAAGCAAGCAGTGCAAAAATTTACCGTAGTGGCGTGCAGTAATGCGCCTTTCATTTTCCGCCGCCCAGCGCCCAGGTCGCGCGGAAATAGGCTGTCTATTGCCATTCTCTTTGACAAACTCTAACCTTAACCAGCTCCTTAACAACGCCTAAACTTAACCGTTCTAACCTTAACCAACTCCGAAACAATGCCTAACCTTAACCTTAACCTTAACCATGCCTAACCTTAACCATAGAAATTATATTGCCATTCTCTTTGACAAACTCTAACCTTAACCAGCTCCTTAACAGCGCCTAAACTTAACCGTTCTAACCTTAACCAACTCCGAAACAATGCCTAACCTTAACCTTAACCTTAACCATGCCTAACCTTAACCGGCGAAAGAATACACGTTAAAAAAAAATCACGTTAAAAAAATTTTTCGATGGGATTCGAACTCGCCAGCAAACGAGCCATAGGATCCACAGCCATGTGGCCTTGCCAATTGAGCTATTGCTAGATACTGAATAAGGGGCGGTGACTTATATATATTGAGCTCCGCTCGTGTCGAACCAAGGCGGGATCTCATGCGCATGCGCGGGCACCTCGCGCGAGCACGCCGGCGCACGCACGCACCTGAGCGAGCACGCCGCCGCCGGTGCACGCACGGTAGCATTTGTCTGAAAAGAAGGGCGCTTTACCGCACTGGCGTGCGGTGACGAATGCGGAAGCATTTTTGCACTGCTTGCTTGGCATTAAGGAAAACGCTTCCCCACCATCATGACCACAATTCTTGCATGAAATTCCTTTACAGACTCCACATGCTGAGATGCACTTAATGCCATTCCTCTTGCAGCTGCACCGCCGGCTGC
>NW_028173361.1:143512-191012 GCF_963971535.1 Notolepis coatsorum | reverse complement strand
GTCTTTCTACTGTGGCTGAATGTCTTTCTACTGTAGCTGAATGCTTTTCTACTGTAGTTGAATGTCTTTCTACTGTGGCTGAATTACTTTATACTGTGGCTGAATGCCTTTCTACTGTAGCTGAATGCTTTTCTACTGTGGCTGAATGTCTTTCTCCTGTAGTTGAATGTCTTTCTACTGTGGCTGAATATCTTTCTCCTGTGGCTGAATGTCTTTCTCCTGTAGTTGAATGTCTTTCTACTGTGGCTGAATGCTTTTCTACTGTGGCTGAATGTCTTTCTACTGTAGTTGAATGTCTTTCTACTGTATTTGAATATATTTCTATTGTGGCTCTTCATCATTTAGATGCAACGAGACACAAGCAAACAAGTCAGAAACGTGTTTTAATGTTACTTGAGATGTCTTAAAAGAGGACATGTTTTGTATCTTTTCAACAACTTTATACAACGAGTGTGAATCTCATTTTAATTAGTTGTTTTTCAGCACCTTCCTTCCGGCAGAACACAGGGTTTGCGTCACAAGTGACATCTTCAGATGATGTGTTTTCTTACCTTGGTGTGAGTGCTTTTACACACGAGCAGCTCAGACATGATGTCTCCAGGCCCACCCTACTACTCCTTTAACCCTTTCACTACCGCACTACCAAAGGGTTAACCCTTTCACTGCAAAATACAGAAGGTTAACCCTTTCACTACCACACGACAAAGGGTTAACACTTTCACTGCGACAATACAGAAGGTTAACCCTTTCACTACCACACGCCAAAGGGTTAACCCTTTCACTGTGACAATACAGAAGGTTAACCCGTTCACTACCACATGACAAATGGTTAACCCTTTCACTGCGACAATACAGAAGGTTAACCATTTCACTATCACACGACAAAGGGTTAACCCTTTCACTGCGACATTACAGAAGGTTAACCCTTTCACTGCCACACGACAAATGGTTAACCATTTCACAACAACACTTCATAAGGTTAACCCTTTCACTACCACACTACAGCAGGTTAACCCTTTCACTACCACACTACATATGGTTATATATTCGTACTGGCATCGCGTCCCGCTCTTAAGCCATACCGAGATATACCTCATCTCATGTACCTAGTGTACTCCATCAACGAATAAAACCAAATACACCCAGCACCTGCCAGGCCCCGCCCCTACTGCCGTACTATATAGTACTGGGCGTGGCCACCACTCACTCTTCCTCTATTTTCGTTTCCATCATAGCGGATGCATGACACCCTATGCAACTAGTTGTTATGAAAAGTTTAGATAATATTGAGTGCTTACAGAGATTTGCTTACCCCTGGAATCTTCGGGGTATGTTCCAACGACAAGTCGGGTCTATTCTGATGTTCCCTCGTCTTGTGGCAGCAGATCGAGGGACAGCGTGCAAGGTTTGGCTATCGAGCCGGCTCGCACACAGGTAGGCCCTGTGTCATCAGGCATTGATGCTAGTGTTAGTAATGCTGGTTTGTTTTGTTACACAACCGAGTTGTGTGTCGGCGCTAGGGGCGGGATGGCTTGGTGAACGTTCCCCTGAAGTGGACGGTTTCCAAGCGATCCTGGAGCGTGCTGCTAAACACTAATGCTAATGCTAATGCTAACACTAATGCTGAAATGCTGGGCACTGTTCTAATGTTCCCCGCCGTGGGATGTTGCCGCTTTTCCCTCCTCTTAACCGGTTAATTGATGAAGGTCAGTCGGTAGCTAATGTGGGGGGTTTTGCTGAGTCCTATTTTACCCTTTTTATGGGTAAATGGGTTGACAACAGGGTGCAGGGCAGGTGTGCCGTGGCTAGGTAGCCAGGTAGCATCGATCCTGTGCCTCGGCGGGGTTGGACGGTGTCCCACCCGGAAGCCGATGCTTGAGAGCGAGTCGGCCCGGCGGGTGGCAGTAGAGCTATACTGCTGCAGGATGGAATTTAGCGGCGGCCAGTGTTGTGGCTCAGCTGACTGTTTTCGGTCCACATTAGCGTCGAACCATATGCTATATTGGGCTACTGTTTCTGTTCTGTCTCTCTGCTACGGGAATGTCTGTCTATACTACAGTCTTCCCTCCTCTCAACCATTCATGCTGACGGTCAATCAGTGTCTACTGGGGGAGTAGTGCAGGGGGGGCTTTGTTTACCTTCATGGGTAAATGGGCTGAGGACTAGGGCTGGTGTGCTGTTGTGAATATTATGAATGAATGCGGGACTGGTTCTCTCTGGTCCGCCTCCCCTTAACGTTGTGTGCATGGGCTTGCCCATTCTACAGTATGTTCGTGGTGTTAGTTCATTTATTCATTAACCCCTTCATGGTGCACACCACAGTGGAGTTTGCTAGTTGCAACCACCACTGGTGCTCCGTGTTAGCATCAGTCCTTTGCTTTTGACATGTTGAAACAGTGCCCCGCCCGGCCGACGCCATGAGGTGGGTCGGCCCGGCGAGTGGCTGGTGGGCTGCTAAAGCCTGTACTGCCACGGTATGGAATTGGCAGCGATTAGTAACTGTGTTCGAATTGCTGTTTTTTCTATCAAAAAATGGTGTCTGGTGGCGGGGCCTTGAGGGCCAGCCGACGTCGACACATCGCGTGAGGTTGTTGACGTTATTAGCTTTGACCTAGCCGCAAGCTATAACCGCTCAGGGCTCCCCTCTCCGCAGAGGATTTTGGTCTTCCGCTGGAGCGTGGGCGGTATTTGTCCTAGGCCCCACACCGCCTCACACCGCGCAGCCAGAAGAAGAGAGAGCACGGCCTCATCAGCGGCGATGACGAGGCCCTCGACAGGCGGCCATGTTTTCCCCCGCCAGAGGTATCCTGGGCGTTGAATCGACAGGTGTCCACAAGGCCGACAGCCTTGGCGGCCGAGGGATCGGCCATGTTGGATGGGCTCGGCTTGGAATATACAAGCCGTCGCCGTCCTGCCGCGAGCAGCCCGCTCTCCGATCACTCCCTCCCCCAACACCAGCGGAAAAAGGGGGCTCTGATTGTTTCCTTTGGCTGCGGGCCGCGTGCCTTCGTCGAAGCGCGGGCGGCCCCACTTTTCGCTTCTCATGGGGACAGGGGCTGACACCCAGTTGATGGCTGAGCCTGGGTCTGTCCGTGAGAATGTTGTGCTGTCAAGCGGCTCCCACACCATAAGCTGTGTTGGTTGAGCCTGATGTTACGTCTGTCAACTATAAGTGTTGTCAGCAGGGGGGCTCGAAACCTTTTTGAGGCACACAGTGCGGGCTTCCCCGGCCTCGCCTTCGCCAGGCCAGGTATCATGTTGGTGCCTCCCACTCCTGAAAGATTGGCAGTGGTCTCGCAGGCGCGCGTGATTTGGGTGGTAGTAATATCACTGCAGGGCTACGGTGTGTAGGAACCCATGGGGGCCTCATTGCCCTTGCTTCACGTTGGCTGGGTTGGCTCCCCCTGGGGGCGTCAGGGCGCACTCCACTCGTGGGGTGGCGGCTCTGCCGCTCTGCTGGGTGGGGCCTCGGTGGAGGACATCTGTGCTGCAGCTTCATGGTCCTCCCCGGGTCCCTTCGTAAGGTTTTACCTCATGGACATGACCGGGGGTTCTGTCTCCCAGGCGGTTCTGGGGTCTGTGGCCTTTCCTGCTTCCCGTCCTTTGGTAGGGTAGCAGGAGTGTGTGGGTATGGGCCACAGTGTGTTAAGTCACATGTGGTTCCGCCTGTGCTGTGTGTTCAAGGGGTTTTAGTTCCTCCTTGCTCGCACTCCGGTGGAGTTGACTGCGCCCCCCCTTCGTTAGGAAGGATGGGGTGACAGGACTCCCCAAACCCCTTGATGTGGGCTTACGGTTCCTCAGGGGGTACATTGGTCAGGCCTCGCGTCCGCTCTAACCCATATCTCGATAGGCTTAAGAGCGGGACGCGATAAGCCAAGTACGAAATATAAAGATAGGTTATGTATATAACCTAGTTATATGAGTACTGGCTGAGCGTCCCGCTCTTAAGCGGCCCTGAGTCCCCTTGAGGGGTATTTTACTGGAAACGAGATTTTGGCGAGGAAGAGTGTATTGGTGACCATGCCTACTGTCTTATAGGCTACGCCTCCATAGAGGCGGGACCCGGCAGGTGTGGGTGTACTGGTTTTTATTCGTGATGGAGTACAATAGGTACATGAGATGAGGTATATCTCGATAGGCTTAAGAGCGGAACGCTCAGCCAGTACTCATATAACTAGGTTATATACATAACCTATCGTTTTCTAACTTCAATGAGACTAACCTGGTTAAATAAAGTACAAATAAAAAATAATAAATAAATAAAATCATCAAGGTTGACACGAAACAGTTTCAAAAACGTATTTTCCTTGTGGACGTATACAACATATGAATAACGTTGTTTTAAAGAAGCACTTCGCCCCAAAAATTATCATTTGTATATCAACCCAGTGATTCATTGAATTCGTGAAGATATTTTTCTCTTCTCGCATGTCTCCATAGTGAACCTAGAATGTCAACGAAAACATTTCCGGTTCAATGCCGCCTTCAAATGGAACTCTGGAATTTGTGGTCTCGACTTCAAATGGGTTGATCAGTTCAATATCCAATCATATACTTAACTGAGGGGTGATGACGCGGCGGGGAGCCACTGCTTAGTAGACCTCAGCGCTGCAGCAATGGAGATGGTCTTGGAAGATGTAGCTGGTTAGTAGATATATGGAGCCCATGTTGTAGATGTAGAACACATAGTAAGATAAGATAAGATATTCCTTTATTGATCGCCTTGGGGAAATGCAGGCACCATAGCAGCATGGGGGAGGGGGGAGGGGAGGTACAGGTAGTAAAAAAGCAGTGTAAACAATATAACAAATCAATATAATTTACTCTGGACATGGTGCATATGGGCAACAAGGTGCGAGATGAGGGTATGTATGCTAATGCTAAAATGCTAAATATATGATCTGATGAAGTATACAGTATTCACATAAGGTGCAGTAGTATGCTGTCGATGTGGCTTCAGCCCTGGGAACCAGTCTCCCGCGTCCTGTCTCATCTCAACACTGGGCTGCCATGATAAAGCACAGGTGTGCAGTTCATTACAGCATCCTAGGAAAAAGGCATTGGCACATCTTCCCATGATCGGACCCAACCAACCACAGCTGGGCTACTCCTCCACTAATTAGTGGGTTTCCATCGTCTTGGGCTCACAGCCAATGGGGAAGAGGCACAGGGTCATTCCATCAAACAGTTCAATCTACAGAAAGCAGGGCATCTTCTAAGTCTTCTTCGCAAACACTCAATAAAGGAGAGAAATCTATGACATGTACTCTACACATCCAATCACGCTCTCCACATGGATACTGAGGTGAGCTCTCTACTGTGTCTCCTCCACATCCTTTGCATCCAGCTGGCAGCATCCTATTGTGAATGCGGGTATTTCCACGTTGCTTTGACTTCTGTGTGCCGCATAGTTTAATGAAGGTACCCCAGTCAGGATGACACTGTGGCGTTTCATAGGCTGCTTTGCCTGGGAAAAAACACAGAATTTCTAGATATATGTAGCTATGCAGCTAGCTAGTTGTGCAGCCTACACAGACTCCTCAGATTCTCCTTCTCTCTGTCTCCTCCTCCTCCTCTCACTCTCTCTCTCCTCCTCTCTGTCTCCTCCTCCTCCTCTCACTCTCTCTCTCCTCCTCACTCTCACTCTCCTCCTCTCCTCTCACTCTCTCATCTCACTGTCACTCTCTCCTCCTCTCAGTCTCTCTCTCCTCTCACTGTCACTCTGTCCGCTCACCGTCGGACGTTATGAGGTTAAGAGAAGACCAAACCACCTTATCAAGTTGGACCAAATATCTGCCAACATAATCGATTGGTTTATATCTTAACTCAATCAGCGCCAGACCCGAGTATAGTCGGGTTTTCATCGTTATTTCCTTTATTCGATATTTTTATTCATTTCTCTCACACGGACCTTGGGGTTACCATAGGGAAACACTCTGAGATCGCTAGAGTGCAATACCGGCCGCATCCTGGTAGGTGGCAGTATCGCCCACCCTTCGAAACCTTTTTTTCACACCCGGTGTTATGTTTAATTCACTCCGGGCGTAGTTTTTTGGTCTGGCGAGTCTAGCGGTTCACTCGATGACATTGGAACACGTCCAATGCCCCCGATGCATGTGTTGTGGTGGATTATGTTGGCGACACGATGGACACCAATACTGGAAATCGCGATCAGACAATTGGAATATTCTTTTTGGGGATTATATGAGATCAATCCTGCTTTGATCCAACCATGATTTCACATCGATCGCAACGACCATGTGTAACATACTCCAGAACGTATGCCGTTGGTGACTATCAAAGCATACAAAAATTACCCCCCCCCTTTCATGCATTCATGATGAAACATAATACCTATTATATACATTTGATTTGGAAATAGTAGTGTGTCCAGGCGAGCAATGCCAACGCTTTTAGTAAAATTCACGTATTGCTCCATAGCGCCGTTTTCTGGAATTAGCCAGGATCACTCTGAAACTATACTTATATTCACCACGGTATAACACGTGAACGTATACATGAAAAAAATCATTCTTTTTCACATATTGAAAGATGGATAGGTGATGTCAAATGAGCCATAGTATTGTATCCATAGCTATAATATATAACATAGATATAGCCCTGCAAACACCGCCACACATTCCTATCTCTTAGAGTGGTGGCGCAGTAGGAACAAAGATGGGCTATGCCCGCGGCTCTGAATGAGTTAATAGCCTATTGCAACTTTAAAGGCCACTAGACAGCACCAGCATGTAATTTATCCAATCGTGTGCATTCCACATTGGGAAATGGGAACTAGGGAGGGGATACATGCACGCAAAATGTAAACAACAACATTCATTTTGGACCTGCAAAATAAATAAAAGTTGAATGAAAAAAAAAGCCATGCTTTTATTCCACACCCTTCTAAAATCTCTGGGGATGTATTGTAAGAAATTATTATGTTATCTATAGCACCTTGAACCCCTGGGCCTACCATACCCATTGGGTGTGGGGGTCAGGGATAGGGTATCTTGTTGGAATTGGGGGGCGGGGGGGGGGGTGGATGTCAATCTATGAATATGTAATATGAATCTTGCATATTTAAATTGTGACCATTTTGCGTTTAGAGGGGCTTTGAATATTAGTAGGGAAGCCTATGGTGGCCATTCTCACATGCAACTGTTTAAAAGTAATAAAGATGGCAAAAATAATTATCCTCCTCTCTGACTGTATCCTATCTCCCTCTCTCTGACTGTACCCCCTCTCCCTCTCTCTGATTGTACCCTATCTCCCTCTCTCTGACTGTACCCCCTCTCCCTCTCTCTGACTGTACCCTATCTCCCTCTCTCTGACTGTACCCTATCTCCCTCTCTCTGACTGTACCCTATCTCCCTCTCTCTGACTGTACGCCCTCTCCCTCTCACTGATTGTACCCTATCTCCCTCTCTCTGATTGTACCCCCTCTCCCTCTCTCTGATTGTACCCTATCTCCCTCTCTCTGACTGTACCCCCTCTCCCTCTCACTGATTGTACACCCTCTCCCTCTCTCTGATTGTACCCTATCTCCCTCTCACTGATTGTACCCTATCTCCCTCTCACTGATTGTACACCCTCTCCCTCTCTCTGATTGTACCCCCTCTCCCTCTCTCTGATTGTACCCTATCTCCCTCTCTCTGACTGTACCCTATCTCCCTATCTCTGATTGTACCCTATCTCCCTCTCTCTGACTGTACCCTATCTCCCTATCTCTGATTGTACCCTATCTCCCTCTCTCTGACTGTACCCCCTCTCCCTCTCACTGATTGTACCCTATCTCCCTCTCACTGATTGTACACCCTCTCCCTCTCTCTGACTGTACCCTATCTCCCTATCTCTGATTGTACCCTATCTCCCTCTCTCTGACTGTACGCCCTCTCCCTCTCACTGATTGTACCCCCTCTCCCTCTCTCTCTCTCTATGACTGTACCCCCTCTCCCTCTCTCCCTCCCTCTCTCTCTCCCTCTCGCTCTCCCTCTCTCTGACTGTACCCCCTCTCCCACTCTCTGACTGTACCCCCTCTCCCTCTCTCTGACTGTATCCCCTCTTCCTCTCTATCACTGTACCCCCTCTCCCTCTCTCCCTCCATCTCTCTCTTCCTCTCTCTCTCCCTCTCTCTGACTATACCCCCTATCCCTCTCTCTGACTGTACCCCCTCTCCCACTCTCTGACTGTACCCCCTCTCCCTCTCTCTGACGGTATCCCCTCTTCCTCTCTCTGACTGTACCCCCTCCCCCTCTCTCTGACTGTACCCCCTCTCCCTCTCTCTGACTGTACCCCCTCCCCCTCCCCCTCTCTCTGACTGTACCCCATTTCCCTCTCTCTAACTGTAACCCCTTTCCCTCTCTCTGACTGTACCCTATCTCTCTCTCTGACTGTACCCTATCTCTCTATCTCTGACTGTACCCCCTATCCCTCTCTCTAACTGTACCCTCTCTCTCTGACTGTACCCCCTCTCTCTGACTGTACCCCCGCTCTCTCCCCTCTCCCTCCCCCTCCCCCTCTCCCTCTCCCTCTCCCTCTCCCTCTCCCTCTCCCTCTCCCTCTCCCTCTCCCTCTCCCTCCCCCTCCCCCTCTCCCTCACCTCTCCCTCTCCCTCTCCATCCCCATCCTCTCCCTCTCCCTCTCCCTCTCCCTCTCCCTCTCCCTCCCCATCCTCTCTCTGGTGATATGAAGGCTTTATTGGATGCAGCTCCTTGGAGGGAAAACACTTTAAATGTCTCAACAATTATGCTTCTAATAACAACATCACACACACACACACACGCACACACACACATGCACACGCACACACATGCATACACACGCGAACACACACACACACACACACACACACACACAGAATACAGAGAAACATTCACATCCAGACAGAGTTCCAGAGAGTTACACACACGGAAACAGACACAAACTCACACACACAAACATGGACACACACACACACACAAACATGGACACATACATACACACACACATACACATGCACACACATACGTATCCACACATATAAACATGTACACACACACATAAACATAAACACACACACACACATACAACCTGACTATGGCTAACAGATGAAGGGAAAGTTACCCATCAATCAGCTATTAATCCCTGTCACCTAGAGCTGTGTGTGTGTGTGTGTGTGTGTGTGTGTGTGTGTGTGTGTGTGTGTGTGTGTGTGTGTGTGTGTGTGTGTGTGTGTGTGTGTGTGTGTGTGTGTGTGTGTGTGTGTGTGTGTGTGTGTGTGTGTGTGTGTGTGTGTGTGTGCGTGTGTGTGTGTGTACACCTGCACGTCTGTGTCTACCATCTATGGGTCTGTGTGTGTGTGTGTGTACCACCCAAGTTTCTCTCGATATCCTTCAGCAGCTGCATGACGGGATGCAAGCCAGACTCCAGACGGGTGAACTCCAATCAGAATCCTTTAAGGTTAATGTTGGGGTGAAGCAGGGCTGTGTCTTGGCTCCGGTGCTCTTTAATCTCCTCCTCTCAGGAAGAGGCCGTCACCTGCCTCTTCCGCCAAGCCCTGGGACATGAAGACGGTGTCCATGTGGAATACCGCCTTGATGGTAGTCTCTTTAATCTCTTCCGCCCGTGCGGTCCGGCACCGGACCGCAAATGACATCACGTCATAAATCAGTCTCTCTAGACTGTCTGACATAATTCGCTTTTTTTCCCCCAAACGTTTTCAAGAGTAAACATCCTAACCATGTCACAACAGCAGTCATAGTGTTAATTTTCAGCAATACGTTTGTTTACCAATAGGTTAAAGTGTTATTAGTGAGATTTTAGTTTTTGAAATGTGTTGTTGTGATCGCGGAGATCCGCCATTTTGAAAAAGCGACCGTCGCTGAATGATGGATATTGTAGTCATTTTGAGAAGAGGACATCCAGAACTCTCAATGAGCGTTAGAATTTTTTTAAACTACACTTCCCAAAGGCCTCTAGCTGCCTTCAAACAAATGACTAGTGTATGCATTTTTTTTATTTCTCTTATTACTCTGGATTATATACCACAGAACTGAACGTTATATATTGGAGCGCAGTTAGTTTGTCTCCCCTATTTTGAACATTTAGCAACCATCCGATTTGAAATCAGTTCATTCTCTGTTCTTCATGCACACCTGGTGATACTAAATCCAAATTGAACTCTGCCATTGGAAAGAGTAGATTTGGCCCGATCCATAGTGTGCAAGTTGGCTATAATAAGGTAATTTATAGGCTCCATATTCTATATTCTATAATAATATTTCTAATTGCATGGGTCCGGATGGCAGAATTCAGTACTGTATCTACAAAACCTTCTGTTTAATCATTTTCCCTTTATTCATTTGCTTAGATTTTCTGTACACATGATGATCACAAGAAGGTACTGAACGAGCTCAGTGGCAGTTTTTCATGTCTGGTCATTCCTAGCATGGTGTTATTCACTGTCAAAGATGCAAAGAAAAATCATAATTTATATTACTCAAGTAACAGACACAATATTTCTGACACTGGGAATACATTCCTAGATGTCCCTAGATACCAAGAACATGCAAATGGACCTTGTAGAAGTGGAGCAATCTTCCATTTACTTAGGTATGTATTTTTAGGCGGATTTTCAGAAAATACAGGTTAACATTCTTAATCTTGGTTGCAAAAATATTAGTTATGGAAAACAATTACTTTCTTACTGTTAGCTGCTGGTGCTGACTTCAGTTGCTGCTTAAAATCAGCTGACAGACGGGCAAACGTGAGGCGAGATGCTCGGTTTGCGCTAGATTTCTATTATAAGAAGGAGGGCGACACCTCGCGCAACATAACAGAATACCATGCACCCCAGACAGACAGGCATTAAAATATTTATTTTGGTTTATAATATTATTAATTGTTAAAATTATTCTTGATGAGGACCATGGGCACTGCCCTTTCCAAAATGTTTTTTATTATAATAATATATATTTTTTTTTAAGAGGCACTTTGGTCATCAGGGGGCACATGGGCAGGTGCTTGGCAATGGGCACCCAAAGCCCCCCCCCCCCGCCATCTGCACGGGTCTGCCAAGGACCTCCTAAAGTGTGCCATCAACACCACGCAGCTTGAAATTCTGGCACTCGACAGATCAGCCTGGCAAGTCACTTGTGCCACTGCAGTTTCCCAAATACACCAAACCAACTAAGACCGAAGATCTGAGAGACGCACACAATGACACCAGCGGGCGGCTGGCATCCCCCTGGTATCTGGCTTCCCTTGTGCCATCTGCGGACGGGTGTGCGGTGGCTCAAGGATCGGACTCAACGCGTCGCTGAACCCCCCCCCCCCCCCCAATCCCTGAAGCAAGCTTACTATTACAACTAGATAGCCACCATGACTATTACTATTACAACTAGCTAGCCACCATGACTATTACTATTACAACTAGTTAGCCACCATGACTATTACTATTACAACTAGCTAGCTACCATTGCAATTACTATTACAACTAGCTAGCTACCATGACTATTACTATTACAACTAGCTAGCTACCATGACTATTACAACTAGCTAGCTACCATGACTATTACTATTACAACTAGCTAGCCACCATGACTATTACTATTACAACTAGCTAGCCACCATGACTATTAATATTATAACTAGCTAGCCACCATGACTATTAATATTACAACTAGCTAGCCACCATGACCAGTAGTGCAGTGCTGGGCAACCGCGGTCAAACGGTGTTTGGGCTTCGAAGTGCGCGCATCCTATTATTATGCAAAGTCTAGGTGATAAGTGCCTAGACTTTGCATAATAATAGGATACCGTTTGGCCTCCGCCCATATTACGACTGCACCCCTGACCATGACTATTCATATTACAACTAGCTAGCCACCATGACTATTACTATTACAACTAGCTAGCCACCATGACTATTAATATTACAACTAGCTAGCCACCATGACTATTACTATTACAACTAGCTAGCCACCATCACTATTACTATATTAGGCCTACAATTAGCTAACCACCATGACTAGCTAGCTACCATTGCAATTACTATTACAACTAGCTAGCTACTATGACTATTACTATTACAACTAGCTAGCTACCATGACTATTACAACTAGCTAGCTACCATGACTATTACTATTACAACTAACTAGCTACCATGACTATTACTATTACAACTAACTAGCTAACATGACTATTAATATTACAACTAGCTAGCTACCATGACCATGACTATTACTATTACAACTAACTAGCTACGATGGCTATTACTATTACAACTAGCTACCTACCATGACTATTACTATTACTACAACGAACTAGCTACCATGACTATTACCATTACAACTAGCTAGCTACCATGACTATTACTATTGCAACTAGCTAGCTACCATGACTATTAGTATTACAACTAACTAGCTACCATGGCTATTACTATTACAACTAACTAGCTACCATGACTATTACCATTACAACTAGCTAGCTACCATGACTATTAGTATTACAACTAACTAGCTACCATGGCTATTACTATTACAACTAACTAGCTACCATGACTAGTACTATTCCAACTAGCTAGCTACCATGACTAATACTATTACAACTAACTAGCTACCATGACAATTACTACTATTCCCCTATTACCGGGGGAACATCCTCTCGTCCATCTCCGTGACTGAGACTTTGCCTTGACGCCCTCTCCCTCGTCGCAGTCACAGATCGCTTTGCTCTGGCAAGATGTTCATTTGAAGCCATTTTCATATCAAACTATTCCTCCTTTATCTCTGGGATCACTGCCCTCAGGGGACACAGCATTAACAGCACAGAGTAGTAATGTTTTCCTACTCTATGGCTTTGACAGGTGACTTTATTCCACTGTTAATGCTGTTAAAGCGAGACCTCGGATGTCAATCTTCAAACTCGTAAGGGTTTCCTTTTTATATGCAAAGCACCTCTGCCACTAACTAATTCAGTCATTCACACATTTGTTCATTCATTCATTCATTCATTGAATATAATAGATAGAATAGAAATACTTTAATTATCCAGAGGGAAATTAAACCATTAATTCATTCATTCATGCATTCATTCATACATTCACTAATTCATTCATTCTTTCATTCTTTCTTTCATTCTTTCTTTCATTATCTTGTTCACTCATTCATTCACTAATTGTTTCATTCATTCATTCATTCATTCATTCATTCATAGAATAGATAGAATAGAAATACTTTAATTATCCCAAGGGAAATTAGACCATTCATTCATTCATTCATGCATGCATTCATTCATACATTCAATAATTCATTCATTCTTTCATTCTTTCATTCTTTCTTTCATTATCTCGTTCACTCATTCATTCACTCACTCATTAAAAGTGCTACCACCTCTCTCGGTCAGGACACTCTTGAAACAGAGATGTTTATTCTCAATGAGGCTCTTTTCTGTCAAATAAAATGCTATACCATGGTCGAGGTTGTGGTTTGTACATGTGTGTGTGTGTGTGTGTGCATGTGTGTGCATGTGTGTGCACGCGTGTATTTGCGTGTGTGCGCTGCAGCCGCGTGTCAGTGTGTGAGCCTCATTCCACTTTTCGCTCCATCTCATTTTAAATCTCATTTCAATCCCTCTCTCCTCTCTCTCTTTCAGTCACTTCACATTCAACAGGCCTCTCTCTCTCCTCCACACACCCAGAGGGCCACATGTGACCTGAAGGACCATCACCTATCAGATTACCTGCATTAACGCCGCCTGCCATCCAGCATCTGCCTCTACACTCTGTGGCTAAGATAAGACCACCTTGGTTGTCAAACAACATTGATTTTCTGTTTTATTTTTTTAAGGAATAATCACCTACACTGAGAGAAGAAAAAAACACTATCTTGATGTTCCTCTGTTTTGAGAAAGAAAATGTGGTAATGACTTTTAATTGCATGTATATCACAAATAATATTTGATGGGTTTTTATTCATCCTCTTGGGGAAATCCTGGGGTCAGAGCAACACTCTGCAAAGGTACGTCCCCATTTAATACGAAAACAACCTCCAGTTCTCAAAACAACCTCTAGTTCTCACCCATGTGCTTCTCTCTCTCTCTCTCTCTCTCTCTCTCTCTCTCTCTCTCTCTCTCTCTCTCTCTCTCTCTCTCTCTCTCTCTCTCTCTCTCTCTCTCTCTCTCTCTCTCTCTCTCTCTCTCTCTCTCTCTCTTGACTGTATCATTCAGTCAATCTATCTATCTATCTATCTATCTATCTATCTATCTATCTATCTATCTATCCATCTATCTATCTATCTATATATATATCCATCTCTCTCTCTCTCTCTCTCTCTACTGGGTGTATCATTTAGTCAGTCTCTAGTTCTCTCCTCCTCCCTCTCGCTCTCCCTCTCTCTCTCTCTTTACTGGCTGTATCATTCAGCCAGTCTCTGGTTCTCCCACCCCCTCTCTCTCTCTCTCTCTCTCTCTCTCTCTCTCTCTCTCTCTCTCAGTCAGTCCCTGGTTCTCTCCGGTCGCTGGGCTGATAAATTGGTTGACACCAGAAATGTTTACGCCAGAGGGAAATATCACGGGCCAATAATAGGCTGACCCCCCTGCAGAACCCCTGCCTGCACCTACCGGAAGACACGCACCTCCGCGTTCCTCACACACATGGAAAGAGAGAGGGCTGGAGAGAGAGAGAGAGAGAGAGAGAGAGAGAGAGAGAGCAAGAGGAGGAGAGAGAGAAGGAGAGAGAGAGGAGCAAGAGAGAGGGGGGAACATATTGTGCATCAAGTAGCTAAAAGCCAGCAAGGAGAGAAGGATGAAGAAAATAGAATCAGACGTTGCAAATAACCGGTGTGTCTTTCAGACGACAACAGTCCGTCTTCTTGTTCTGCCCGTCTCTGTCTTGTCTGTCCTATTAGTCTCTGTCTGTCTGTCTATCAGTCTCTCTGTCTGTCTGTCTGTCAGTCTCTCTGTCTGTCTATCATTCTCTCTGTCTGTCTATCAGTCTCTCTGTCTGTCTGTCTGTCTGTCTGTCAGTCTCTCTGTCTGTCTATCATTCTCTCTGTCTGTCTGTCAGTCTCTCTGTCTGTCTATCATTCTCGCTGTCTGTCTATCAGTCTCTCTGTCTGTCTATCATTCTCTCTGTCTGTCTATCAGTCTCTCTGTCTGTCTATCAGTCTCTCTATCTGTCTACCAGTCTCTTTGTCTCTCTACTCTGACCTCTCTCTCTCTTTCTTTCTTTCTTTCTTTCTTTCTTTCTTTCTTTCTTTCTTTCTTTCTTTCTTTCTTTCTTTCTTTCTTTCTTTCTTTCTTTCTTTCTTTCTTTCTTTCTTTCTTTCTTTCTTTCTTTCTTTCTTTCTTTCTTTCCTTCCTTCTATATTTTCCTGTCTATCTGTCTGTCTGTCTCCATACCATTATCTGACCTCTCTCTTGCTTTCCTTCTTTCTGTCTGTCTGTCTATCGATCTATCTATCTGTCTGTCTCTATATCTGTGTCTGTTTCTGTCTGTCTGTCTGTCTGTCTGTCTGTCTGTCTGTCTGTCTGTCTGTCTGTCTGTCTGTCTGTCTGTCTGTCTGTCTGTCTGTCTGTCTGTCTGTCTGTCTGTCTGTCTGTCTGTCTGTCTGTCTCTGTACCATCCTCTGACGTCTCTCTCGTTCCTATATATCCAACTGTCTGTCTCTCTTTCTGCACTGCATTCTCTCCCTCTCTCTCTCTGTCCCTCTCTCTCCCTATGTCTCCCACTCTCTCCATCTCTGTCTCCCCCCCCCTCTCTCTGTGGAGCCCAGGATCATTAAAAGCTCATTTCAGCCTCTCCTTGGCCCCTCCCCCCTCTATCCCGATTAGCCGCCTCTCCAGCACTTGGGTAATTAACCAGGTGATTGTCACTCATTAGTGGTTAACAACCTGCCCGTCAAACACACAGGAAGCGTACCCACCCGTGAGCATCCTGGTCTAGTTACCACACGTAAACACACACACACTCACACACACACACACACACACACACACACACACACACACACACACACACACACACACACACACACACACACACACACACACACACACACAGAGGGACACGTGCACACAGATACACACACACTACAACTCTGAGAGGAGGATGGGTCAGTGTTGTTACCACATTTTGTAAGAAGTAGTGATGTCTCCCAGTGCTGAGTACCTTCTGTGACACACACACACACACACACGCACGCACGCACGCACGCACGCACGCACACGCACACACACACACACACACACACACACACACACACACACACACACACATCCATATCTGCGACTTTATTATATTATTCAAATTACATCGTTGGTTCGGTCCATAGAGGTACGACAAAACAATTAGGACCAGAAAAAGCTCCGGTTTGTTTTTCTGTTACTTCTACATCGGAAGGAAACAAAGGTGTCATTAAAGGATGACAGTGAAGAACGGATGAAACCCCCCTGTCACACCCGGCTCATTTGCCAAGGAAAGAAAATCATTGAGAAAGAGAAAGTGTCCGTTTGTGGTGACAGTCTATTCCAACGGTGCATTGCACTTTCACCGACAAGAGATCCAATGTAGTCTCTCTGGGTGATGTAGGCACAGAAGATAAACACCTAGAACACTGGGTCATGTCTGTCCTAGAACACTGGGTCATGTGGGGCGGCGTGAGCGGGTCGTCCAATGATCGAAGGGTTGGTGGTTCGAATCCCACTTAAGCCCATGTCCATCCCACTGCCGTTGTGTCCTTGGGCAAGACACTTAACCTACTTGCCTCGTATGAATGTGTATGCATGTGAATGAATGTTGGTGGTGGTCGGAGGGGCCGTAGGTGTTGATTATTCGCCACGCTTCCGTGAGTCTGCCTCAGGGCAGCTCTGGCTGCAATTGTAGCTTACCACCACCGGTATGACTGTGTATGAACGAATAATGGACTCTGTAAGCGCTCTGGGGTCTCTGGGGTGTCACGAAGAGCGCTATATAAATCCAATCCATTATTATTATTATTATTCATGTCTGTCCTAGAACACTGGGTCATGTAGTCTGTTTCAAATCAAATCAAATGTATTTGTAAGGCCCGACAACACACGTTAATGTCCCCATGGGCTGGACACGTCTTCTTTAAACAAGTCAAGAAGAAACATCACAATAAATCAAGAACAAAACAAAAACACCATAAAGTCCAAAACATTTTTTAAATACATTTAAAATTTCATAAAACACTGGGTCATGTCGTCTGTTCTAGAACACTGGGTTATGTAGTCTGTCCTAGAATGCTGGATTATCTTTGCTTTTGTGGTCAAGTTGAAACCGTTTATAGAAGCCAAAATTAATTCAGATATATAATTTTTTCTATTGTATTTTTATTATTGTTATTATTATTATTATTATTATTTTACATGAGTTACATATTATTTTGCTAACCACTTCCCATATATTAGTTTATACCAAAGATAGTAGAACATGGAAGAGGGAGACCATCTTTAGATAATAAAGATAGTAGAACATGGAAGAGGGAGACCATCTTTAGATAATAAAGATAGTAGATCATGGAAGAGGGCGACCATCTTTAGATAATAAAGATAGTAGAACATGGAAGAGGGCGACCATCTTTAGATAATAAAGATAGTAGAAAATGGAAGAGGGAGACCATCTTTAGATAATAAAGATAGTAGAACATGAAAGAGGGAGACCATCTTTAGATAATAAAGATAGTAGAACATGGAAGAGGGAGACCATCTTTAGATAATAAAGATAGTAGAAAATGGAAGAGGGAGACCATCTTTAGATAATAAAGATAGTAGAAAATGGAAGAGGGAGACCATCTTTAGATAATAAAGATAGTAGAAAATGGAAGAGGGGGACCATCTTTAGATAATAAAGATAGTAGAACATGGAAGAGGGAGACCATCTTTAGATAATAAAGACCATCTTCAGATAATAAAGTTTGAAAAGGTTTTCGTCTGAGGTACTCAATTATTCCCTGAAATAAGCATAGGCCTACAGTATAAAAAAAAAAAAAAAAAAAAAAAAAAAAAAAAGCATTTCCTGTTATCCCCCCCCCCCCCCAGTAATCTAATTTAGATTATTATTAATTAATTTAAATATTGAATTATTTAAAGTTAAATGTCTTTCCAGTGTGAGCGATGTTTTCAGACGAATTTTCTCTTAATTAATGTAGTCATCCTCTTTGCAATGCAGTGTAAAATAGTGCATTTTAAACTAGGGTTTCACAACTATCAGGTGTTTCCTCTCCTCATTTACAGCTGTTATCCCCAAAGCACTAGTGTTGATTAATGATGAATATAGATATACCTGTGACCAGGGGTGTAGCCAGAGTCTGAACTACAGGGGGGGCTCAGCCCCTCCAGGGGTGTAGCCAGAGTCTGAACTACAGGGGCGGCTCAGCCCCTCCAGGGGTGTAGCCAGAGTCTGAACTACAGGGGGGGCTCAGCCCCTCCAGGGGTGTAGCCAGAGTCTGAACTACAGGGGGGGCTCAGTTACTCCAGGGGTGTAGCCAGAGTCTGAACTACAGGGGGGGCTCAGCCCCTCCAGGGGTGTAGCCAGAGTCTGAACTACAGGGGCGGCTCAGCCACTCCAGGGGTGTAGCCAGAGTCTGAACTACAGGGGGGCTCTGCCCCTCCAGGGGTGTAGCCAGAGTCTGAACTACAGGGGGGGCTCAGCCCCTCCAGGGGTGTAGCCAGAGTCTGAACTACAGGGGGGGCTCAGCCACTCCAGGGGTGTAGCCAGAGTCTGAACTACAGGGGGGCTCAGCCTCTCCAGGGGTGTAGCCAGAGTCTGAACTACAGGGGGGCTCAGCCTCTCCAGGGGTGTAGCCAGAGTCTGAACTACAGGGGGGGCTCAGCCACTCCAGGGGTGTAGCCATAGTCTGAACTACAGGGGGGGCTCAGCCCCTCTTTTTGTATTTTTTGTATAATTTTGTATTGGCCCTCTTGTGCTTTTTCTATGCATTTCCTTTTCATATTTTTATCATTTTGTAGTTTATTTTTGTATATTCCTTTGTTTTGTTTTATCTTTTATTCATATTATTTGCCTATATTACACTGATGAATTTCTGTTTTATTGTTTGTTATATGAACTGTTTGATGATGTTTATGTGTGGACCCCAGGAAGACTAGCTAGTTGCTACGGCACTAACTAATGGGGATTCTTAATAAAATACAAAATAAAAAAATACACTCCAGTGGTGTCTCCCTTTGTTAACTCTACCTGGTCATGGACTACATCTCCCTTTGTTAACCATACCTGGTCATGGACTACATCTCCCTTTGTTAACCATACTTGGTCATGGACTACATCTCCCTTTGTTAACGCTACCTGGTCATGGACTACATCTCCCTTTGTTAACTCTACCTGGTCATGGACTACATCTCCCTTTGTTAACTCTACCTGGTCATGGACTACATCTCCCTTTGTTAACTCTACCTGGTCATGGACTACATCTCCCTTTGTTAACTCTACCTGGTCATGGACTACATGTAACAGAGTTAGAAATGATATTTGTTTGCACGTGAATTTTATCTAAATTGAGAAACATCATACCATATTTGTTTGGGAGCCACCTGGTGACGTGTTGAGGTCATTGTATATCGCGCTGCATGTCCCTGTGGGGACACCGTATCTACCCAGCAGTGTTGTACCGGTCTGCTTGAGGTAGGTTCCCCATTGAAGTGTAGCTATGCTATTTCACTAATTTCTCTGGTTAGAATTTGTCTAAACATTAAACTGCAGTAACCTAGTGCATAATGCTCACTGTATTACATAACGTAATGATAGCTGTGTTGGTTTGACCGCTGGTATTGGTTCTGTATGTGTGTTGCGTTTGCAAATGTTGGAACTGGAAGAACGTGTTATGGCGCGAATACTTTCTTTGTACAATAATCTTGAGAAGGAAGTCTAATGTACCGTTTTATGTTACACATGCAGGTCTACCAGATATACAGTGACCAGGAAAACACTACAGCTGTTTCTATTTCATATCTTTTTATAGGTATGTGGCTTCATACGTAATGCAAACATGTTATATTTGACGTCATTATATTGCTGAAAATCCACTGATGCACTTCCTGCTATGTCCAGCAGGTCGTGCAAGTTTACCAATTTGGTTAATAGACTTAATGGTATTATACTGTGTGTTGGGTAGTGGGTTTGTTATTTTAATTGTTATGAGAATGTAAAATACATGTACTTTTATAAATACTGTGTCATTGAGACATTATAAAAGAGCAGTGTTGTACCGGTCTGCTTGAGGTCTACCAGATATACAGTGACCAGGAAAACACTACAGCTGTTTCTATTTCATGTCTTTTTATAGGCAATAAACAGTCGAAAGCAGTTCCGTCTCTTCAATCTCTGACCAGATGACAACCGTTACACTGGTGCCGCGACCTTCTGGATCTTCAAGATCAGCTCGACGCCGATCGCCCGGGATGCTGTGTGGCTGTCCAGAATTGTGTACAAGATCAGTGTGTGGTCAGATCTGTAACTAGTATATTGGTCAGAGCGAAGTGTTTTCACTCCCATACATAGAGTGACGATTAGTTTTGTTTTGTTAAAAAGAAAGAAAAAATATATATATAATTATTATTTTGATTATAATTTTCTTTTTCTTTATTTTTCTTTATTTTCTTTCTTTTCATTTGATATTCCGTAGTTTAACACAACGCGAGTACTTGCAATGTCTGAGGGGGGAGTTGATGACGATAGGGTGGATACTTTTGCCAGCCCAGTCCTATCGATGGGAAGAGGTTTGGCGTTGAGTGGCTATGCTGAAGGCAGCGATGTCACCAGGAAGTTTGATGGGGGGGTGGGGCATTCCCGGTCCATGGCTGACAGCGGTAGGGGTACAGGGTTGAGTCAGAGCCCAGGTTGTGCTCCTGTTGGGCAGGTCATGGGGGAGGGTCCTCACACTTCTACACCTAGTAGTGATGCTGATGCTATGAACAACCTCACAGACATGGTAGGGCAGTTAGGTGCCCAGATTGGCGAGTCTATAGTCGCAAAGTTGATGTCATCTGGTGTAATAAACATGAGTGGCGATCTCCAGAATACTTCACATAGTCAGGATACGCACAGGGAAGCTACCAGGCAGGAAGCCCCACATGTGACAGTTCAGGTTAGGCCAGACAGAGAACCCCAGACATTCAGAGGTGACGGTTCTGATAAGTGTTCAGTTCAGGAGTGGATTGACATGACTAAGTCTCATCTCAGGAAACAGGCGATACCTATGCTTGAGCAGGCTGAGGAAATTCTGAGTCGGTTAAGGGGTAAAGCTAGAGATGTTGTGAGGATCGGCCTACGTAGTGATCCATCACTTGATGCCAATAGAGACCCTGGGCTGATTTACAATATCCTCCTTCAGTACTTCAGTGATGCATCCTCATGTCTCCCTCTTTCAGACTTCTATGCCACCCTGCCCAAACCCAGAGAAAACCCAGTCGATTACTGGATTAGATTGAACAAGGCAGCAGACCTAGCTATTGAGGGTCTGGACAGACAGGGCAAGCAAGCAGGGAACATGAGTGATGAGGTGGCGCTCATGTTTGTGAAACATTGTCCTGACCCAGAGTTATCCTACACTCTGAAATGTAAGCCAATCCATGAATGGACCTCACGAGATGTGCAGATGAGGATTGATGATTACCAAAGGGAGTTGAGGGCTAGCAGCAGAGTTAGTGGGGCTGTGCAGTTAAAGAGTCACACCACCACTGTCCTCCATGAGCAGTCTAGCTCATCACCAGCCAGTTTGTCAGTACCTGAGCAGTGCCACACCCAGAGTCCTATCTCTCTCTCTCTTCAAGCCCAACACCAGGAGTGTCATACTCCTTATCCCTCTCCTGGTTCTGTCCCAGTTCAAGGAGAGTTCTGCCATGTCCCACGCCCCACCTCTACGGCAGTTGTCGGTCAGAATCTCCAGCAGTCGGAGGAGAGGCTTCTTAGCCGTATGGTGGACATGTTTCAGGGGATGATGGAGAAAATGCAGCAGCGCAATGTCGCTACGCCAATGCGTGGTGGGAGGTTCCCGCGTACCCCTGGAGGGGGACGTCCCAGGGAGCAAGCTTGTCGGGTCTGTGATGACTCTAGTCATAGCACCATTTCACACTGCATGAATGAGAGGCTGTGTTTCGCCTGTCTGGCCCCTGGGCATACAAAGAGGGACTGTCAGGCCAATAAGTCCTCCCAACCTCAGTTTGGGGGAAACTAACTGACCTGTATGTGAAGGGAGGCAGTACAGGTCCCGTCGTGAACTCCCAAACTAGTTATATATCTGATGCTGAGACGGTTTATACGTCTGTGAAGGATTCAAGTGATGACTCAGAAGTTGTTGTGTATCAGAACATACACAGGATTAGCAGCAGTGACAGTCTTTTTTATACACCTGTGGGTGTGGGTGGTACAACAACGCTGGGTGGCATGCTGGACAGCGGGTCCATGGCTTGTAGCATCAGCGAGGCAGCAGAGATGAAGCTGAGGGAGGCTGGAGTGATAACTGAGCACAACCAGATCAATGTGAACGTGGTCCTTGTTGGATGTGGTGGACGTCGTGTCACGCCAAAGTCTGCCTTCGATGTGGAGATGGAAGTGTATGGCTGTAAGATGTCGGTCCCCACGCTCGTTGTTCAGGGACAGCATGATGAGTTGATACTGGGGACTAATGTTATTAAGCATGTCCTTCGTCAGTCTAAGCTGTGCGATTCCTACTGGAAAGCTGTATCCGACCCCTGCACTGCCAAAGATCAAGAATCTGAACAGTTCCTATCTATGCTCTCTGGTCTGAGTCCGTGGAGAGGTCAGGACGTGCCGGACAAAGTTGGCACTGTGAGGTGCAATTCAGCTGTTTGCCTTGAACCTGGCCGTGAATATCTCGTATGGGGAAAACTACCTAAAGACACTGTTGTATCTCCGGGCAGCACCGTAATGACAGAGCCCACATCTGCTTGTTCGGCCCCGAGGGGAGTTTTGGTAGCAAGGATTGTTACTCCATTGTGGGGAGACAGATGGGTCCCACTGAAGCTCATCAATACTTCTGACAGGCCCGTGTTGGTGAGGCGTAATGCAAAGCTGGCCGACGTCTTCTCCTGCATGGCGCTTGAGGACATGGATGTCGCTGACCCTCCAAAGGTCCCCCTGGTCAGTTGCACTCAAGTGGAGATGCCCGCCTCTGCCGAGGTACGTTCCACTGATGACAAACTTGAGTCAGTTGGGTTGAGCAGTCTCGACGTCCAGTCTTGTGATGTATCAGAGAGCTGGAAACAGAAGATGGCTGACCTGATTGTGCGGTATGAGGACATCTTCTCACGCCACCATCTTGACTGTGGAGAAGCGAAGGACTTCGTACACCGCATTCACCTCTCTGACCACAGACCATTCCGGCTCCCATTCAGGCGGGTTCCCCCCGGCCAGTATCAGATATTACGCCGGGTACTGAGTGAGATGGAGGAGAAGGAGATCATCCGAAAGTCCACCAGTGAATACGCGTCTCCTCTGGTACTTGTGTGGAAAAAGAATGGCAATCTCCGTGTGTGTACGGATTTCCGTTGGCTGAACAAGAGGACCCTAAAGGACGCTCATCCTCTCCCTCACCAGGCGGATTGCCTGGCTGCGCTTGGTGGCAACTGTTTCTTCAGTACAATGGACTTGACCTCCGGGTTCTATAACATGCCATTACATGAGGACGACAGAAAGTACTCAGCCTTCACCACGCCCATGGGCTTGTATGAGTACAACCGCCTTCCGCAGGGCCTCTGCAATAGCCCCGGGAGCTTTATGCGCATGATGACCAGTATCTTCGGGGACCAGAACTACTTGAGTTTACTGTGCTACTTGGATGACTTGTTGGTGTTTGCTCCAGATGAGGAGACTGCCTTGGGGCGCCTTAAAATGGTGTTCGACAGACTGCGTGGTCATAACCTGAAGTTGGCCCCAAAGAAATGCTTCTTCCTTAGAAGGTCTGTGAAATTTCTCGGTCACATAATAGACGAGAAGGGCGTGTCAACAGACCGCAGCAAGGTTGAGAGCATTGCAAAAATGACGAGTGCTGACCTCATGGAGCCCAATGGGGTGAACCCATCACAGAAGCGGATAAGATCATTTTTGGGGATGATCAACTATTACCAGCACTTCATTCCCAGATACTCTGCCGTCGCCAAGCCTCTCTTCTCTCTGTTAAAGGGCGAGAGAAGAAAAGGGAAGGAGGGGAAGTACAGACTGTCGAACAAGAAGTTGAGAGCCTCTGACTGGACCTCAGACCAGGAACAGGCTTTTGAGAAGCTGAAGACATCCCTTGTTAACACGGTGGTCCTGGCTCACCCTGACTTCAGCCGCCCCTTCATGCTGTCGACGGATGCATCCCTGGATGGTATTGGTGCTGTCCTGTCACAAGTCCAGGAAGGCGAAACCAGAGCCAGGCCTATTGCGTTCGCCAGCAAGTCCTTGTCTCAGTCTCAAAAGAACTATCCAGCTCATCGTTTGGAGTTTCTGGCCTTGAAGTGGTCAGTCTGTGACAAGTTTAGTCACTGGCTGAAGGGCCACAAGTTTACAATTTGGACTGACAACAACCCGCTGACTCACATAATGACAAAGCCGAAGCTGGACTGTTGTGAACAGCGCTGGGTAGCTAAATTGGCAAGCTACGACTTTGACATCAAGTATGTGCCAGGCCGGCTGAACGTTGTGGCTGATGCCCTGAGCCGTGTGCCGTTTGTTAAGGACAGTGTTGGTCATAGGTTGCTGGAAGAGCCCTACCTGAGTCTCCTGTCCCAAGTCAGGGATATGTCGAGTGGCTCTGTTCAAGATGCCTTTCGGGTTTCCAGTGGTCACAGGGAACACCCCCCGATGAGTGTCGATGCTCAGGCCTCATGCAGTCCCATTCACATGCATACTCAATCCATTGAGATGGAAGATGTGTCTGCTGTTGTACAATCACATGTGGAATGGGAGGCTGGTTCAAGGGCTTGTGCTGTGGCAGTGCTGCAGTATTTGCCTCAGTTGGTTCCGCCTGGACAAGACTCTTTGCCTGCCCACACAGAGAGGGACCTCCGTGATAGGCAGTTGGAAGACAGAACCGTTTCCCGTGTCCTGTATTACGTGGAGAGATGTCGGAGACCTTCCAGGAGAGAAAGAGTGAAAGAGTCTGTCACAGTCATGAGATACTTGAAGCACTGGGAGAAGCTCGCTGTGAGCAATGGTGTGCTGTACAGAGTTTCAAGAGACCAGATCACCAAGGCAAGGCGGTCTCAGTATGTCGTGCCTGATTCACTCAAGGTTGAGGTTCTGAAGGGTGTTCATGATGATGCAGTGATGAAACCAGTCAGCCAAGCAAGTGGCGAGAGTCCTCTGGGACAGATATTTCTGTGTCTTCGGGTTCCCAGAGCGGATCCACAGCGACCAAGGGGCAAACTTTGAGAGTCAGCTAATCAGTGAGCTTCTCAGAGTTTCAGGTGTCAGGAAGTCGCACACAACACCCTACCATCCAATGGGAAATGGTAGTGTGGAACGATTCAACAGGACCCTGGGTGGGATGATCCGTGCATTGACACCTGAAGCAAAGGCTGACTGGCCACGGCGTTTGCAGACGTTGACATTCATGTACAACTGTACGGTCCATGAGACGACGGGATACGCCCCCTTTTATCTCATGTTTGGCCGCATTCCCCGTCTACCTGTAGATGTCCTCTTCCGAACCGTCTTGAATGACTCAAATGTGACGAGTTATGACAAGTATGTAGAATCTCTCACTAAAGATCTGAGGGAGGCCATGGCCATTGCCCAGGAACATGCCACAAAGGAGCAGAACAGGCATGCTCGGCTCTACAACAGGAAAGTGAAGGGGTCTGACATTGAGGTCGGCGACAGGGTGCTCTTGGCGAACAGGAGGGAAAGGGGGAAGAGGAAAGTCGCTGATCGATGGGAATCAACCATCTACACTGTGGTGGGCATGAATGCTGAGACACATACGTACAAGATCTGTGACACAGTTGCTGGACGTGAGAAGGTGGTCCATAGGAACCTGCTGATGCTTGTCAATTTTATCCCTGTGGATGACATGAGTGAAGTGTCCGACCTTGCCTCATCCGTGCCTGAGACCCAGTTGTCCATTCCAAGTGTCGACGGTGTGGGGGAGAACACCGAGAACATCTCTGAGGAAGGGAGTGGGGATCTCTTCACTGGCCCAGCATCTGTGGACTCTGAAGGAAGGACCCGAGACTGGATTACGCAATTGTCTGTTCCTAGTCTTTCGCAGGCCGACATTACAGACATAAGCAGTGCAGCCTCTGTGTCTCGAGACATCTCAGAGGGACCTGAGGGCCAGATGGAGGTTCGGTCTGTGAGCTGTGACTATGGACCAGTGAACGTCTCTGTTGATGCTGACAGTTCTGTACACAGAGTGCAGGCGGATCCTTCACTTGACACTGTGACACGGACTGATGGGGCGAGAAATGTGCAGTGCAATGACATACAGGGTCCACCCGTGCACACTGATCAGGCTCGGTCTAGATTTGGCCGCCTTATCAAACCAGTTAGCAGGTTAATACAGACCATGTCAAGGCAGGATGTTGTTCGCGACACAGGGTCCTTGTTCTAGGTTTTGACAGTCCAGAGTAATTTATCTTACATAATTTTTTTTTATGTTGGGATGATTTATTTTCATGGGCTTATACTACACAGTGTATGAGGGTCTTGTGGGGTGTACAAGGCACCCTACCGCCAGTAGCTGGATTGAGAGCGTTGTTCTCATACCACTTCATCCTTATGGGATACTTTTGGAGTTGGTTTTGTTATTTTGAAGACCCAGTGTGTGTGTGGTTGTGTTGTACTGTGCCTTTAGTAGGTAGTACGTAGTTGGTGCTCAATGTCGCCAAAATTCAGTGGGGGTGGGTGTAACAGAGTTAGAAATGATATTTGTTTGCATGTGAATTTTATCTAAATTGAGAAACATCATACCATATTTGTTTGGGAGCCACCTGGTGACGTGTTGAGGTCATTGTATATCGCGCTGCATGTCCCTGTGGGGACACCGTATCTACCCAGCAGTGTTGTACCGGTCTGCTTGAGGTAGGTTCCCCATTGAAGTGTAGCTATGCTATTTCACTAATTTCTCTGGTTAGAATTTGTCTAAACATTAAACTGCAGTAACCTAGTGCATAATGCTCACTGTATTACATAACGTAATGATAGCTGTGTTGGTTTGACCGCTGGTATTGGTTCTGTATGTGTGTTGCGTTTGCAAATGTTGGAACTGGAAGAACGTGTTATGGCGCGAATACTTTCTTTGTACAATAATCTTGAGAAGGAAGTCTAATGTACCGTTTTATGTTACACATGCAGGTCTACCAGATATACAGTGACCAGGAAAACACTACAGCTGTTTCTATTTCATGTCTTTTTATAGGTATGTGGCTTCATACGTAATGCAAACATGTTATATTTGACGTCATTATATTGCTGAAAATCCACTGATGCACTTCCTGCTATGTCCAGCAGGTCGTGCAAGTTTACCAATTTGGTTAATAGACTTAATGGTATTATACTGTGTGTTGGGTAGTGGGTTTGTTATTTTAATTGTTATGAGAATGTAAAATACATGTACTTTTATAAATACTGTGTCATTGAGACATTATAAAAGAGCAGTGTTGTACCGGTCTGCTTGAGGTCTACCAGATATACAGTGACCAGGAAAACACTACAGCTGTTTCTATTTCATGTCTTTTTATAGGCAATAAACAGTCGAAAGCAGTTCCGTCTCTTCAATCTCTGACCAGATGACAACCGTTACATACATCTCCCTTTGTTAACTCTACCTGGTCATGGACTACATCTCCCTTTGTTAACTCTACCTGGTCATGGACTACACCTCCCTTTGTTAACTCTACCTGGTCATGGACTACATCTCCCTTTGTTAATTCTACCTGGTCATGGACTACATCTCCCTTTGTTAACTCTACCTGGTCATGGACTACATCTCCCTTTGTTAACCCTACCTGGTCATGGACTACATCTCCCTTTGTTAACCCTACCTGGTCATGGACTACATCTCCCTTTGTTAACCCTACCTGGTCATGGACTACATCTCCCTTTGTTAACTCTACCTGGTCATGGACTACATCTCCCTTTGTTAACCCTACCTGGTCATGGACTACACCTCTCTTTGTTAACCTCTTAAGCCAGATGGGACCGGTACCGGTCCCAAAATGACATCACGTCATAAATTAAGCTCTCCAGACTGTCTGACATAATTATCGTTTATTTTTTTCAAACGTATTCAACAATAAACATCATAACCATGTCACAACAGCAGTTATAATGTATATTTTCATCAATACGTTTGTTTACCAATAGGTTAAAGTGTTATTAGTGAGGTTTTCGTTTTTTAAATGTGGTGTTATGATCGCAAAAATCCGCCATTTTGAATTACCGGCGTCTGTGAATGTAGTCATTTTGAGTCATTTTGAGAAGAGGACATCCAGAGCTTTCAATGAGCGTTGGAATTTTTCAGAACTACACTTCCCAAAGGCTTCTATAGCTTTCTGAAAGCAAATTACTTCCTGATTATTATTTTTTATTTTTCTTATTACTCTGGATTATATACCACAAAACTGAATGTTATTGGCTTATATTGGAGCGCAGTTAGTTTGTCTCTCTTTGTTAACTCTACCTGGTCATGGACTACATCTATCTCTGTTAACCCCTTAAGCTTACCCCACATTTAGCATAAAACGCCTGACAATTGCACACCCAAAGTCATTTGCGATTTATTATACTTTTTTTGTATCCACTTTTTCTCCTCTTTTTCTATTTTTTATCCGATCCCAATTCCACTGTGCCAATTCTTCCCTCATCTGTCTTGAACGTTGCTCGCACATGCCCCCCACTGGCCGGTTGTAGGGAGGATAGAAGCCTTGCATCACGTGTCCCCTCCGGTACACAAGGAGGCAGCCTGTCACATCTTTTCACCTGAGGTCTAGCCTATAGTCTGGTCTTATAGTCATACAGGTCCAAAGTTTATAAAAATCCCACGGAAAATGAGTGTTTAACAAAGGTTTTTGTAATGTGTGTACCGCAATAATGATCAGCGTGCTTATCCAAAATGGCCACCCACTTCCATTCATTCAGACGCACAAGTCAAAAGAAAGAACTTGTTCGTCTTCTTCTGCCCCCTTCTCATTGCAATCAGTGCTTGTCTGGGATCGCTTTCGGAGCAGACGCTCCTTGGCTACAATGGTGGTCAATAATTTTCGCCATCAGCGGTGACTTGTCAATTCAGGACCGTTTTACAACCGGACATGGTCACTTGTCGGAAAGGCTTGTCAAATGACGCTCGCCGGATATTTTGTCTTGTAACTCGAGACCTGAAGCATGCAATAGGTTGAGTGGGGTGACGATCGAAAAGCGCCAAATTTAACTTTCCAACATTGTATTGGATGATCAGCGAAAAATGCAGCCCAGAGCCGACAGACGAGAGCAAAGTGCTGCGACATGCGTGCAAGTGTGAATACGGGCCGTCTAATCCTTAACCCTTTACCGGTCACTTCTTGAAATACCTGGAAATTCACAATTTCAATGTTATTTTGGTGCTATTTCAAAAGTGATCTACAATATTTTTTTGTATCCACTTTTTCTCCTCCTGTTTTTCTGTGTTTTTTCTCCCATCCCAATTTAGTCGTCATGCCAATTCCTCCCTCCCCTTTCTGGTCGTTGCTCGCACGCATGTGCCCCCCACTGGTCGGTCTAGGAAGGGTTGATAGATACTATCACATGTCCCCTCCGATACATGCAGAGTCAGCCAGCCACTTCTTTTCACCTGCCAGCGCGGACTCTCATTGGTGAGGTGTAACGTGTGGGAGGCTCACACTACCCTCACCATCTCCCTTCCTCGCTGTGCAGGCGCCCTGACCGACCTGTAGGAGTCGCTGTTTACAACGACCAGATTACCACCCACCGGCTTCCCTCCCGCTGACTCTGCCAATTGAGCCAGTATGACGGCCGGCCAAGCCGGAGGCGACGCTGACAGCCGGATTCGATACCAGTGTCTCTCGCGTTTGTGACGAGCGCTTAGTCTCAGGGTACTACATGGTACTACAGGGTACTACATGGTACTACATGGTACTACAGGGTACTACAGGGTACTACAGGGTAATACATGGTACTACATGGTACTACAGGGTACTACAGGGTACTACATGGTACTACAGGGTATTACATGGTACTACAGGGTACTACATGGTACTACAGGGTACTACATGATACGACATGGTACTACATGATACTACATGGTACTACATGGTACTACATGATATTACATGGTACTACAGGGTACTCCATGGTACTACAGGGTACTACATGATACTACATGGTACTACAGGGTACTACATGGTACTACAGGGTACTACATGGTACTACATGGTACTACAGGGTAATACATGACACTACATGGCACTATAGGGTACTACATCGCAATACAGGGTACTACATGGCACTACGTGGTACTACAGGGTACTACATGGCACTACAGGGTACTACAGGATACTACATGGTACTACAGGGTACTACATGGCACTACATGGCACTACATGGTACTACATGGCACTACATGGTAGAAGTAATACCCTAAGTGTGACTGACTAGATGCATTGGGCATATGTCTAAAAATGGACACTATGTCACTTCACCTGAAGGGGCATATGACCGTTTATGGCTTCACCACTTTTTAGCTAACAACAAATCCTGATTTCACTAATCCTATGCAAAAAACACATATCCCATCCTTTACAATGATTGTTCAACTGCAAAAATTAGTAAATGTTATCAACTTACCATGATTTGTTGAGGAAATAATGGATTTTGAAGAATAGAAGCAGGTGCAAAAATTAGCATTTTTTTTGCTGTGGTGAAAAAAAGGAAGTTGCAGATCCCCAGGGTCTATCCTGATTGGTCAAATGAGATGGTGACAATATCTGTGTCATAGCCTGACCTGTGCTGATTGGCTGGAAGATGTTTTTTTCATAGATTAAAGATCCCCCCCTCTCCCACCTGGCTAAATATATTGTATGGGGAAGTGGCCAAAAATGGTTACTTGGCCGGTAAAGGGTTAAGTGGTTAAGATTAAATGACAGACATAACCCTTACCTTAACTCTGAACACGAACACTATTATCACATTCAGCATGACAAATTAAGATGATGTTGTTTCTCAAGGGTCATTTTAGTTTGGTTGGAAATCTTCCACCCCATTTTGTGTCCCGTTTTTACATCAGGGGATCCCAAACGACGCCGTCTTTAACCTCAATGAAGACGTGACGTTCTGTCTGTGAGCCCCTGGAGAGAGAAAGCCTTAAGAAGTCGTGACGAGACATCAGAGATGTGAGAGAGAGAGCAGCCAACAGGGCGTGGCAGACAGCCATCGTGTTTTATAAGTTGCTAAGAAGCAAACGAACGAGATGTTGTTATTTTGGTTTTGTTTTTTTGCTTTGTTTTGCTTCCTGCTTTTGATCTTTCCGATTTTCTGACAGTTGGATTATATGCGATGACAGCTCAGGGCACGCGGATGTGTGTGTGTGTGTGTGTGTGTGTGTGTGTGTGTGTGTGTGTGTGTGCGTGTGTGTGTGTGTGTGTGTGTGTGTGTGTGTGTGTGTGTGTGTGTGTGTGTGTGTGTGTGTGTGTGTGTGTGTGTGTGTGTGTGTACGTGTGTACGTGTGTGTATGCGTGTGCATGTGTGAGTGTGTGTGTGTGCATGTGTGAGTATGTGTGCATGTGTCCATGTGTGAGTGTGCGTGTGTGCGTGTGCGTGTGTGTGTGTGTGTGTGTCTGTGCATGCGTGAGTGTGTGTGTGTTTGTGTTTGTTGTATAATTGGTAGTGTTTTCCTAGTTCTCATGCAGCCAGAGCAGAGCAGCATCTGTCTCACAGCAGACAGACAGACCGACAGACAGACAGACAAAACATCAGGGGTTTTTCTCCTCGTGACAAGAGAGAGAGGGGGGGGGAAGAGAGAGATGGGGGAGGGGGGAGAGAGAGGGGGAGAGATAGAGAGAGAAAGAGGGTGAAAGGAGATAAAGAGGGGAGGAGGAGATGGAGGGAAGAGAGGAGAGAGAGGGAGGGAAGAGAGGAGGAGAGAGAAGGAGGGAAGAGAGAGGGAGGGAAGAGAGGAGGAGGAGAGAGGGATGGAAGAGAGAGGGAGGGAAGAGAGGAGAAGGGGGAGAGAAAGGGGGATGAGGAGAGAGGGAGGGAAGAGAGGGTGTGAAGAGGGACAGGAAAACAGTGAACGAAGGAAAACGAAAGAGAGGGCGGATACAGAGGGGGAGAGAGAAGAGTACAGAAAGAGAGGGGGTGGGCGAGAGAGGCAGAAAGAAGGGGTGTCATTGCTACTGATAGATCTGACTTCAGATCGATACAGAGACACAGACAGGTACACAAACTCTTTCTACTTTCATCTCTTTCTCCCTCTTTCTGTCTCTCCCTCTCTCCCCTCCTCTTATGCACTCCACCCCACCTTTCTCTCTCCCTCGTTCTCAACTCGGTCATCTCCCCCCCCCCCCCCCACCCTCTGTCTCACACCACAGATTACACCAGAGAGACGGCGAGCGACAGGACAGTGAGATGGACAGGCTTGGACGTGGGACTTTAGGGGGGACTTTAGACTTCATAAGAGCAGAGCCAATCGACCCTCTGAATGAGGGAACTGTTTCATTACATGCCCCCTGACTCCGCAGAGTAATAAGGTTAAAGCCGGACACACACGCCACAAGATTAAAGGACACGGAGACAGACAGCTGGGAAATGGGACTTGATGGAGTGGTAGCCATGGTAGTGCTGCTGCCACTGTACTAATGCTGCTAGCATTTCTACCACTGTAGTACTGCCGCCACTGTACTAATGCTGCTAGCATGGCTACCACTGTAGTACTAATGCCGCCACTGTACTAATGCTGCTAGCATGGCTATCACTGTAGTACTAATGCCGCCACTGTACTAATGCTGCTAGCATGGCTACCACTGTAGTACTAATGCCGCCACTGTACTAATGCTGCTAGCATGGCTACCACTGTAGTACTAATGCCGCCACTGTACTAATGCTGCTAGCATGGCTACCACTGTAGTACTAATGCCGCCACTGTACTAATGCTGCTAGCATGGCTACCACTGTAGTACTAATGCCGCCACTGTACTAATGCTGCTAGCATGGCTACCACTGTAGTACTAATGCCGCCACTGTACTAATGCTGCTAGCATGGCTACCACTGTAGTACTAATGCCGCCACTGTACTAATGCTGCTAGCATGGCTACCACTGTAGTACTAATGCCGCCACTGTACTAATGCTGCTAGCATGGCTACCACTGTAGTACTAATGCTGCCACTGTACTAATGCTGCTAGCATGGCTACCACTGTAGTACTAATGCTGCCACTGTACTAATGCTGCTAGCATGGCTACCACTGTAGTACTAATGCTGCCACTGTACCAGGGCAGTACAGTGCGATATATATGTCGCACGTGCGACACTGACGTCAGTCTGTGCGATGAAAGGATTGACTTCAATAGCACTGGTGCGATGGCCCGCTATCCACTTGGTACTTGTAGTCTTGTGCGATTAAATACAATGTCCCTTCTGCGTAAAACTCCATATATCAAACACCAAATCCCATAATCCCTAGCGAACAATATCCCCGCGAGTTGCGAGCAGTGACTCATATCCGCCCGGCTCAGCTCACAACACAGCAGGTGACTGCAGGACTCGTCTCAGCAGCGTTTGGAACGCGGACATTGAAACAGAGCTAGTAGATAGTGTTGTCGCGACCCAAAACAAATCCCTGCTGTTTTATTCGGCAACGGGTCAAATGCATATAACATGCTTTGCAATCCTCGCGTCATAAAGTCCGAAATGAACGTTACCCAGACCGTGCTTCTGCCTTCTGCTCTCAGCCGAGCGGGGCTGCACAGCAGTGCGGCTATTTTGCGATCCGAAATAAGTCTGTGGTGTTTTTTTTTTCTCAAAACGGGTCAAATGCATCTAACACGCTTTGCATCATCGCCATTCCTTTATGCCCACATCGCCCGAAATGAACGTTACATTAGCATAAGCTAACAAGCTAATCCTGATCAGAGGCAGAGCCATAGAGACAGTGTGGACTGGGGAAAGGGTGTGTGTGTGTCGAGAGGAGTGGAAGTTTGAAGACAGACTAGATGATGCAGGGGTGGTGAGTTGAAACAGTGTGAATGAATGAAAACTTTATTTAACAGATTGCAGAATGGGTACAATACAGTACGGCTCAATACACACAATTGTTAAGGGGATGCAGACCATAGAAAGACTTTCGTCTTGTTTACATCAGGGTCCCCCATTGTGTGTGTGTGTGTCCCAACCGACCCCACTTCTATGTTTCAATAAATTATTTGCATTTACTATTAACGCTGACTCATTCCTTCAGTCCACTAAAAATTATGCTAATATTCCTTGTTGTTTATGATATTAATTGAAAATAGCATATGAGAGTATTATAGTAATAATAACACATGGCGATATACTAAAAAGCAATTTATAATTTTTGGCTGGTAAAAAATCTGCCTTTTTTAAATCTACCAGCCAAATGGCTGGTAAGTCAAAAGGTTAAGTTTGTTCCCTGACTGCAACTAAATAACACAAATACAATAGGCACATTTGTGACTGTTACAAATATAACACGTTTTATACTTGTGCTACAAGATTTTGGCCAGTGCTACAAAACTATCAACCTCTGTAGCACCAGTGCTATGTGCAAAAAAAGTTAACGTACAGCCCTGCACTGTACTAATGCTGCTAGCATGGCTACCACTGTAGTACTAATGCAGGATGGAGGACTTCTACCATGGCTACACTGTAGTATTAATGCAGGATAGATGACTTCTACCATGGCTACCACTGTAGTACTAATGCAGGATAGATGGAGGTCTACCATGGTTACCACTAGTACTAATGCAGGATGGATGACTTCTACCATGGCTCCTATATCCCTGCTTATTATTGTGAATCAGAAATGGTTCTCAGTTAACTTACCTGGTTAAATAAAGGCTAAATAGAAAATATTAAATAGAAATGTCCCGTTGACAGTTTTCGTGTCAAGCGTGCTTTTCTGGAGGCCTCTCTGGTCAAGTGAGCGTTTGTTTTGAAGCCCTGCTGTGAGCTCGTCCTCCTCCTAGTCGTCCCCTGAGGACACAGGATCATCAAGCTAAGAGACTTGCACAGGTCTGCACTCTGTTACACAAAATCAATAGAAAGGTGATTGCATTCCCATTCATTACACACACATTTAGCCATAATGAGGGACATATATCTAGCGTGCACACACACAGATACACACAGTTACACGCACACGCACGTGCACACACACACACACACACACACACACACACGCCCGCGTGCGCGCGCACACGCTGATGTCCCCATTTTCTAATTGTAATCCCATTGCGGGTAATAGAGTGCTGTTGGAGCCGTGTGCTAATCCATTAACAGACTGTTAATTAGCCAATCTATTGCCGACTAACAACACTGAGGCTTTTCAAGCAGACACTCTCTGTGTCGCAGAGCGAACCTTAATGGGCTTCAGTGGATAACATTGGAAGTATTGGATTAGATTATTTACTTGGTTGTTCACAATAGTGGAAATTAGCTTCTGTCACAGAGAACAGGGGTTTATTAACCCCTTAAGCCCGATGGGCCCTGTACCCGGGCGAGATTCATTTCAAATCACAAATAGATCAATACAGTCCGTATTAACACTTTGGCTGCCATGGGTTAAATTCATTATCAACCGTAGGTTGCCGGCTCTATTTGTCTATAGAGAAAGTCCCCTTCTTTGCAGGGCTATAACTTTTTAAATTCTATTGCTACATTGCCATTATTAGGGCCCATTCAAAGTCCTATATGTATTGTTCATTGTGTAGCAACGTTAAACTTTTTCATTCACATATTCATAGTAAAGTATGGTCTAATGTATAAGTATGTTTTCATCTCTTTCTGCAGCTTTCTCCAGAACGTGATCTATAGCCCCAAATACATTATATTGATGATGCAATACAGTTTTATGGCAATCAGCGCGATATAAAAAATTCCAACTAGACGTACTTCTAGAAGTTACTACACGTCATCTGATGTTGACCGGATGGGCTAGGGGGCGTTTATAATTCCGTGGGCAGCGTTATACCAATCATCTAATGTGGGTCAAATGTTGATAATAGCAGTTAGTATCGAAGACGGTAACTTTACATGCTAAAACTCACCCCAGTCTCCGCGCGCCGTTGGGCGATCATCGTAGAGTAGACATTTTATCATTATGGGATGTAGATTTACCCGGTCCATCTCCAGCTTGTATAATGGTATATACGTCCAAATCATGTTGTTTATCGAGTTATTGGCAATCGATCGCTATGTAGTGTGTCGAGATCGAGTCCCGGAACCTATAGCTAGTGCCCGGAAGTACTACGGCCGTCTAGCACAACCTCTACGGCACTTCCTGTTAAGCGATTGCGCCGATCGGCCACCAGATGGCGCTCCTGAACCGCCAGAGAGCTCAGTGGGTCCTCCTGGTGGATCTCAGGCCAGCGGAGGGGACATATGAATCCGATCCCAGATTTTTGAAATATTGATATTAAAGACGCTGTAAGGCGTCTTCGGCAACTTGAGCATGGCCGGGAATGACGTGTTTAGGCGTTTCCCAGCACCCAAAGTGTTAATTGATGCTGCATTTTTTTTTATTCAAATGTAGCCAAGAGTAAAGACCCTAACCCTGTCAAAACAGCAGTCAGAGTGTATATACATAACATAACGGTTATTTTGCCCCCTTCTCGTTGCAATCAGCGTTCGTCTAGGATCGCTTTCGGAACAGGCGCTCCTTGGCTACAGCGGTGGTCAATAATTTTTGCCATCAGCTGTGACTGGTAATTTCAGGACCGTTTACAAGCGGACGTGGTCACTCGTCGGAACGACTTGTCAAATGACGCTCGCCGGATATTTCGTCTTGTAACTTGAGACCCGAATCATGCAATAGGTTGAGTGTGGTGACGATTGAAAGGCGGCAAATTTAACTTTCAAACAATGTATTGGTTGATCTGCGAAAAATGCAGCCCGGAGCCGGCAGACGAGCGCAAAGTGCCTCGACGTGCGTGCGAGTGTGTGACGGCCTGCCGTCACGCCGTCCGATGCTTAATAATGAATATGATTTGTGCCATAATCAAACAGCCCTACAGTATTTTCCAAACAATTCCTCATAGGTAGGAGCTATCAGCAGTGGCACAGCAGGACAGCAAGCATGTAAAAACACTGGATGGATGGTAACTTACTGTATGTCTGGACTGTCCCTGATGCTGTCTACTGTCAGGTTTAGCTCAGGCATTTGTAAAAGAGACATTTCTATGGGTTTTCCAAGTCAAAACATGGCGGAAAAAAAGAAAACACACCCAAATAAATTGAAAATAAAAGCTCACCTTGAAGAAACACTGGTTAATGGGAAATTAAAGTGTTTTGTTGCTCTCTCTCTTTCTCTCTCTCTTTCTCTGTCCCTCTCTCTCCCTCTCTCTCTCTCTCTCTCTCTCTCTCTCTCACTGTCTATCTTTCTCTCTCTCTTTCTCTCTCTCTTTCTCTGTCCCTCTCTCTCTCCCTTTCTCTCTCTCTGGTTTGAAGGGCAGTGGATCAGGGGTCAGAGATCACAGCGTCCAGGTGTGCCTCTCCAATTATCTGCTACCACTGCTGCCCACACACACAGACACACACATCCATTCACTCTCACACATCCATACACTCTCACACACACACACACACACACACACACACACACACACACACACACACACACACACACACACACACACACACACACACACACACACACACACACACACACACACACACACACACACACACACACACACACACACACAGACATACACACAGACACACATCCATACACTCTCACACACACACACACACACACACACACACACACACACACACACACACACATACATATGCTCTCACACACACACACACACAGACACCCACACACACACACACACACACACACACACACACATACACATGCTCACACACACAAACAAACAAACACACACACATACACTCTACACCAGCTGCTTCAATCACCAGCCCCCACACATATGGCAGCTGGACAATACATCACACACACACACACACACACACACACACACACACACACACACACACACACACACACACACACACACACACACACACACACACACACACACACACACACACACACACACACACACACACACACACACACACACACACACACACACACACACACACACACACACACACACAGACACACAGACACACACACACACACACACAGACACACACACACACACACACAGTGTATAGTATTATTATGTACAGTGATACATGTATAAATACACTATGGTAGTAGCCTTATTAGACAGTGGTATATAACTAGTAAGGGTAGGTAAGGAATATGTATGTATAGATATAGTATCTAGGGATTATATGCAGGTATATACAGATTACAGACATATGTGGATAAAAATACATATACGGTATATACAGCATTATTGTACATGCTATACATGCCTGCATAGCCCAAGGTTGGGTGCTACCGGTGGTGGTGAAGGAGGCCATTTCTCTAACCCTACGTTGTGAAGCGCTTTGAGTATGAGAAAAGCGCTATATAAATGTAATGAATTATTATTATTATTATTATTATTATTATTATTATTATACAGAGTTATATGGATAGACTATATGAGGAAGGTAGTTATGATTACAGTGTAAGGCGGTTGTAGACAGTGAAAGCAGCAGGCAGGTATAAACTGAGTAGGCAACAGAGTTCAGAGTTCGTACAGAGCCTAGCCAATGGGGTTCAGAGAGACGACAGCTGATGCAGCTGTTCCTGGGTCTGCTTGACTTGGAGCGGAGGTCCAGAGAGATGACCGCTGAGAGAGAGAAGCTGTTCCTGGGTCTGCTTGACTTGGAGCAGAGGTCCAGAGAGATGACAGCTGAGAGAGAGAAGCTGTTCCTGGGTCTGCTTGACTTGGAGCGGAGGTTCAGAGAGATGACGGCTGAGAGAGAGAAGCTGTTCCTGGGTCTGCTTGACTTGGAGCGGAGGTTCAGAGAGATGACGGCTGAGAGAGAGAAGCTGTTCCTGGGTCTGCTTGACTTGGAGCGGAGGTCCAGAGAGATGACAGCTGAGAGAGAGAAGCTGTTCCTGGGTCTGCTTGACTTGGAGCCGAGGTTCAGAGAGATGACCACTGAGAGAGAGATTCAGAGAGATTGTTAAAAGAACACGCCAATATTTTGGGAAATTACCTTACCGTCTTCTCCAGAGAGAGACACAAAGATAGATACCAGTTTTGGAAGCGGACATGGCCGCTCCGCCGAAGGCTAACTGGCCATGTCCGCTTCCATTCATTGAGCTAAGCTAGGCTAACGTGCAGCTAGATAGCTTTCTACTGAACGCACAGAGAGGAGACTGGTATCTATCTTCTTGTCTCCCTCTGGAGAAGACGGTAAGCTAATTTCCCGAAATGTTGGTGTGTTCTCTTAATTAAGCATGATTATTTCCCCATGCACACGTAATAAGATAAGATATATGAAGTTAAAATGTGGTTACTTAAAATAAACGTACACCTTTTCAAAATAAAGTGCATGAACAAAGTGAAGCAAGAGTCAGCATGATGTAGGGAAGACATTAATATTAGCTTTCATGCCGACCACCTCATAGGTAGCCTCATTTTTTTTATTTGTTCCATTGTACAGGAAAATTGCTAAATTCGTGTGGATGGGATGAGTTCACAGACCTGTGCAGTGGCTGGAGCTGGAAGAGCAGACTCTAGAGCAGTGGTTCTCAAACTACGGGTCGCGACCCAAATTGGGGTCGCGGGTAGGTGACAAGTAAAAGAAATGTATAAAAAAAAATTATAATCGTTTTTAAATGTTCTGGCAACATATGTTTGGCTAAATATGCCTCGTTTTATAAATGTGTATTGATAACATAGTGCTGTAATAAAATTTTCTAATACATATGCATGATCAAGTTCAACAACGTGTGCTTTTATTTTGATATTCCTTAATTCCACGTTTGAAATTACTTAATACATTAGGTGTGGGGTCCCCAAAAAAATATCCTAAATAAAATGGGGTCATGGTATGAAAAAGTTTGAGAACCCCAGACTCTAGACTAGAGTGAGCAGTAGATTATAGAAGAGCAGAGAGACAGTGAGATTATAGAAGAGCAGAGTCTAGAGTGAGCAGCAGATTATAGCGTTAATGACAAACTGAAAGAGAGAGAATAGCAGGCTGCATGCTTTACAACAGCAGGTAAAGAGAGACTAAAAGAGAGAGAGGGGGAAAGGAGAGGATAGCGAGCAACACCAAAACACGGGCACTCCTGCTCAAAGAGAGAGAGAGGGAGGGAGAGAGAGAGAGAGGGAGAGAGAGGGAGAGAGGGAAAGAGAGAGGGAGAGAGAGAGAGAGGGAGAGAGAGAGGGAGAGAGAGAGAGGGAGAGAGAGAGGGAGAGAGAGAGAGAGAGAGAGAGAGATTTTTTTGATTTTAGAAAAACATTTATTTACATATTTCTCATTACAATGTACAATGTGTATGTCAATACAATTAAAACAACTAACTACACATTATATCGGGCAACATATGTCCCCATCACACTTAAAACCACATGAGATCTCACAATAAAAAAAATGCTAAAATACACCTGTCCGTCTGCAACACAACAAAAAAACATTGAAGCTCCACCCAAACAAAAAAAGTATCCATACTTCCATTCAACACATAATATGTCATCAAGAACAACATATGAGCAACCCAAAAGGGTCCCGTCAGTCCATTTGTGTCAGTTTTTATATCCAGCTCATGAAAAAAAAGATCCCCTTCATCAGGACCTTCCGTTCCACCGAAATAATCCTGCAACAGGTATTGTTCCCCGACGCTCCGCGCTTCAGTCCAATCGTCCAGACAGACCCTGTTGTGACAGGCCGTCCTCAGCCCCAATAAAGAAGCCACTTCCTCTGACCCGGCTACATTCACAACATCTTTCAGTGTCATTGTCCCAACTGCTTGCAGACACTGTCCAAGCCCAGGTCTACTCCCTTCCTGAATGTCCAGCCGGGCTCCACACATCAGAAGCTCCATTATCATGATAACATTATATTATCCAGTTTTTTGAGCTTCTGCACAATCTTTCTCAGTCTAAAAACTTCCTGGGAAGTGTACCCCCCATTGTTCTTCGACCTCATTTGAGTCCTTGCTGAAAAAATAAACATCTCCAAATCTTCAAAAAAATCTTCCACTTTGACACTTCTCAAATTTTTTGTTGTGTGCAGGAACTTCTGTATCTGCCTGACTGCATAACATTATTTCCGTTGTGAATCAGACACTTGAGAAGCATTTGGGAACTCATCTTCCTCAACACTTGAGATGTCATCCCCCCATTGTTTTTCAATCTCACCCCATTGTTTTTCAACTTCATCCTCGTCCATACTGGACTGAGAGGAACCTGTGTCTTCTATGACCAAACTTGTCACTCTTTTCTTATCCTGAGAGCCCACCCCTCCATCACTTCCCACCACGCCATCCACTGTCTGACTGTGTACATTGTCCACTACATTCAAATGTTCCCCTATTACTTCACTTGTCAAATTTTTTTGATTCCTTTTTTTACCCTGACGCGGTGTTGGGCTTGGGGGGACAAAAAAACCTCTGCTCTCCTCTGTTACCTCGCCACTTGTTGAAGGGGGGGCAGCATCTCTGATTCCCACCTCCTTACCTACACAACCACTGGTTGAGGGGGGAACAGCGTCTCCCACCCCTCCCTCCTCTGTACCTGCACCACCCGCACCACCCCCTGTTACCCCACAGTCGCCACTAGTTGAGGGGGGGGCAGCTTCCCTCACTCCTCCCTCCTCTGTACCAAGGCTCTGCTTCGTACCTGCTACACCGGTTCTGTGGCCCTGCAGCTGGATACTATCTGCTGCGCTACTGTCGGTCTGCAAAAGGACTCTATTTACATTGCTGGCGGTCTGCAGCGGGACTCTGTTGTCGTCACTGCCCTCTGCTCTGCGCTGCACCACTCTTCCCTCCTCTGTACCACTACCTGCGCTGATCTCAGCCCCGCGCTCCTCTTGGGGCTGAGGCGGAGGTCGCCTTGCCCCTCTCCCCGCACAATCGCGGGAGATATGACCCAGTTCCCCGCATCCGAAACACTTCCCAGAATTACCAGAACTCACAAAAACCACATAATCAAACTCATCAACCTTTATCTTAAAAACCAACTCAAGCTCCTCTCCGCTGTTGTTTAGAATCATTAAAACCTGTCGCCTGTGTGAGACAACATGCTTTAAAAGCGGAGATTTACATCCCGACGACATTTTTCTTATAGGGGAAATTATCTTCCCATGTCGTGCTAGTTGACTTCTCAATAGTTCATCACTGATGAACGGCGGAACGTTGGAAATAAAGACATTTCTGCCTGGTGTGGAGAGCGGCTCTACAGAAAGAAAAGCCCTGTCAACACTTATCCCCGATTGAACCAGTGTGTGCACCTTGTCCACCGAGTCAACAAAGATCACTACTCCTTGATTCATTCTCGCAGCTGATTTAATGCTTTTATGTCCAACAATACTTCCAACTGCCAAACTGCAGTCCTCTACTGATACATTAGGAACAGATATCTTAATACCATGCTTTCTACCAATTTTGGAAAAGTCCATATTGGCGTCTGACGTCATCCAGCAGCACAGCCTGGCCGATGCGGCCAAACAAACAAAACACTCCCACTTAACCCTATACACACCAAAACACACAGCAAACCAACACTACACTTATAATACAATATCCCATAAACAAATTAACAAAATAGACAGATACAGATAGAAAGAACTCACTACACCTCCAACCTCCAACCTCTCCAATCTCTCCAATCTCATTCCCAGCATGCACTGAGATGAGAGAGAGAGAGAGAGAGAGAGAGAGAGAGAGAGAGAGAGAGAGAGAGAGAGGGAGATGTGTAGGCGGAGGTGGTAGACATGATCAATCCAGTTTGTATCTCTTTCTTTCTCCCTGTCTTTGTCCTCACTGCACGTTATTGAAGTGGGATGCCAACCTGTGTGTGTGTCTGTGTGTGTGTGCGTGTGTGTGTGTGTGTGTGTGTGTGTGTGTGTGTGTGTGTGTGTGTGGGTGTGTGTGTGTGGGTGTGTGTGCGTGCGTGTGTGTGTGTTATTGGTAGATCTCCTGGCTGAGGCTCAGCCCTATTTGCTGTGCTGCTGATATTTGACTTTGAAATATGAATTCGTGAGGATGAGACCGCTGTGTGGGGGGGGGGGTAGAGGATGGGGGGGGTGGGAGAGGAGGGGGAGAGGGGGGGGGTGATGTGGAGGAGAGGAGGGGGGAAGGAGTGGGGAAGGAGGGGAGAGGGTGTAGAGAGAGGGGGGGCAAAACAAACAGAATGTAATAACAGAAACAGGGCAAGAGAAGAATGTGAGGAGAGATGAGGGGAGATGTGGAGGAGATGAGGAGGAAGAGAGGGGGAGGAATAGAGGGGGGAGGAGGAGATGAGAGGAGATGAGAGGAGATGAGAGGAGATGAGAGGAGATGTGGAGGAGAGGATTAGATGAGGATGGGGAAGAGAGGGGGGAGGAATAGAGGGGGGAGGAGGAGATGAAGAAGAGATGAGATGAGATGTGGAGGAGAGGAGGAGATGAGGAGGGGGAAGAGAGGGGGGAGGAAAAGGAGGATGTGATGAGGAGGAAGAGAGGAGGAGAGAAGGAAGAGTGAATTCCACGACCACAACACCAGAGGGAGTTCCACAAATCATGTTCAACCCAGATTCGGCACAAACAAGGGACTAAACACGTTTCGCAATTATGCCACAATAATGTGGAACGCCCTACCCACAGCCATAAAATAATGTGAATCCCTACCCACCTTCAAAACCGCCCTCAAAGAGCACCTACGTGAGGCTGCAATTCGATTCCTGTAGAGGACCTCTGTGTTGTCCTGCTCTGTCCCTTCCTGTGAGCCTCTGTGTTGTCCTGCTCTGTCCCTTCCTGTAGAGGGCCTCTGTGTTGTCCTGCTCTGTCCCTTCCTGTAGAGGGCCTCTGTGTTGTCCTGCTCTGTCCCTTCCTGTAGAGGGCCTCTGTGTTGTCCTGCTCTGTCCCTTCCTGTAGAGCCTCTGTGTTGTCCTGCTCTGTCCCTTCCTGTAGAGGGCCTCTGTGTTGTCCTGCTCTGTCCCTTCCTGTAGAGCCTCTGTGTTGTCCTGCTCTGTCCCTTCCTGTAGAGGGCCTCTGTGTTGTCCTGCTCTGTCCCTTCCTGTAGAGGGCCTCTGTGTTGTCCTGCTCTGTCCCTTCCTGTAGAGCCTCTGTGTTGTCCTGCTCTGTCCCTTCCTGTAGAGGGCCTCTGTGTTGTCCTGCTCTGTCCCTTCCTGTAGAGGGCCTCTGTGTTGTCCTGCTCTGTCCCTTCCTGTACAGCCTCTGTGTTGTCCTGCTCTGTCCCTTCTTGTAGAGGGCCTCTGTGTTGTCCTGCTCTGTCCCTTCCTGTAGAGGACCTCTGTGTTGTCCTGCTCTGTCCCTTCTTGTAGAGGGCCTCTGTGTTGTCCTGCTCTGTCCCTTCCTGTGAGCCTCTGTGTTGTCCTGCTCTGTCCCTTCCTGTAGAGGGCCTCTGTGTTGTCCTGCTCTGTCCCTTCCTGTAGAGCCTCTGTGTTGTCCTGCTCTGTCCCTTCCTGTAGAGCCTCTGTGTTGTCCTGCTCTGTCCCTTCCTGTAGAGCCTCTGTGTTGTCCTGCTCTGTCCCTTCCTGTAGAGGGCCTCTGTGTTGTCCTGCTCTGTCCCTTCCTGTAGAGGGCCTCTGTGTTGTCCTGCTCTGTCCCTTCCTGTAGAGGGCCTCTGTGTTGTCCTGCTCTGTCCCTTCCTGTAGAGCCTCTGTGTTGTCCTGCTCTGTCCCTTCCTGTAGAGGGCCTCTGTGTTGCCCTGCTCTGTCCCTTCCTGTAGAGGGCCTCTGTGTTGTCCTGCTCTGTCCCTTCCTGTAGAGCCTCTGTGTTGTCCTGCTCTGTCCCTTCCTGTAGAGCCTCTGTGTTGTCCTGCTCTGTCCCTTCCTGTAGAGGGCCTCTGTGTTGTCCTGCTCTGTCCCTTCCTGTAGAGGGCCTCTGTGTTGTCCTGCTCTGTCCCTTCCTGTAGAGGGCCTCTGTGTCCGTCCAGCCTTAATTTGTTGTTCAGGTGTACTCCAAGGAACTTGTATGTCTCCACCACCTCCACCTCATCCCCTCGGATGGTGATGGGAGTCGGGGGGAGGGGGGGGCTCTTCTTGCCTCTCTGTCGCTCCACCCTACAAAGCTCTCCACCAGGGCTCTGTACTCAACCTCATTGTCATCTGTGATGTAACTTACAATGGAAGAGTCATCTGAGAACATCTGTAGGTACCCACAGACGTCAGAGGTAGAGGGTGAACAGGACCAGCACCAGGGGGCACCAGTGTTGCTCACCAGCACATCTGACTGACTGCCCTGCAGTCTGACGTACTGCAGACTGTTCACGAGGTAGTCTGTGAGCTGCTCCGCTAGCCGCGAAAGCTGGATGGTGTTGAAGGCGCTGGAGAAGATGAACTGAGCTGTGCGGCTTCTCCAGGTGCGTGTAGGCTCTGTGGAGCATGTAGGTGATGGCGTCCTCCACCCCAATGTTTGCCCGGTATGCAAACTGCAGGGGTTCGAGGGAGTTACACACCAGGGGCTTGAGGTTTTGCAGGACCAGCCTCTCAAAGGTCTTCATGACGTGTGACGTCAGAGCGACTGGCATGTAGTCGTTGAGGGTGCTGGGGCGTCCCTTCTTGGGCACTGGGACAATGCAGGAGGTCTTGCAGAGCTCAGTGAGAGGTTGAAGAGGTGTTGGAGCGTGGCTGCCAGCTGCCCAGCGCATGCCTTGAGCACACTGAGCTGCCTCCTAACCTGACTGTTAGTGATGATCAAGGGTGGGAGAGGGAGGCATGCTACTGTCTCCAGTGTGCTGGTGGCTGGGGTGGTGGGGGGTTGGTGCTCATGGGTGGCGGGGGACAGTGGCTGTCTCCCTCATGTTTGACTTTGTACCTTTCTCATTCCCCCACCTTTATTGTTTTTTAGATCAGGTAAGATTCCATTGTCAGGGAGTATTTTTAGCATCCCCTGTGTGTGTTCCCTTGTCCGTCCCCTTGCTAGTGTGCGTGGACGCCAAAGATACCCCATTAGTAATACAGTAGGTGTACCGGAAGTCCTTGTGGCTGTGGCAGCCTGCTGAAGGTCTATACCTTTGTTTGCATATTTGTACAGAGACAAAACTAAATATGTAATGCGCCCAAGCAGCCGATTTAAACGATGTTGGGGAATATTATGTGATTTAGCTCGACTTGTCCACTGACGGTAATTATCATTCCCCACACAAAGCTGCACTCGCAACTCTCCTGGTCAAACTGAAAGGACCCTCTTGGTTTTGGATAGAAATGCAGTATGAACACATTACTACGTTAACTGAACTTAGTATTCCTTTCCTGTTTGTAAATGAAATAGCAGCAGACCACTGCATGCTCTTTTTCTGACCATTTCTCCGTTCTCTCTCCACTCTCTCCGTTCTCTTCTCTCCGTTCTCTCTCTGCTCTTTCTCTTCTCTCTCCGTTCTCTCTGCAAGGCGCTGAACACGACACGGCCACTCGCTTCACAAGGAACACCTGTTCTTTTTCGGTTCCATCCATCAAGGAACAAACCTTTCGATTTCTGCACCAGTTTATTTCTGGTCTAAATGCTGCGAACGCTTCAGAATTCGGCGGGCAAACCGCAAACGGAACCCGTTCCCTGCCGGTGGAGAAGGGGGTGTCTGATGTTGTCTCTCTGTTTCTTGTTCTACTCTCTCTCTCTCGTGCACACACCAGCAACACACTAACACCCCGTCGTGTACACACGCACACGCGCACACACACACACACACACACACACACACACACACACACACACACATACACAGTAGCTCCTCTTCAATCTCAAAAACACAATCAAAAATAAACACACACACACACACACAGCGGGTCTAGTTGGGCCCCCCTCCACACACACACACACACACACACACACACACACACACACACACACACACACACACACACACACAAACACACACATACACAGTCTCTGTGCTGGTCATGGCTCTGACTCCAATTACCTTGAGGCTTCGGTAACGGTGCCCTTAAGTAGGCCGGGATGGCAAACAGACATGTCTACCGCCACTGGGACGCAGACTGGACCCAGCAGGAGGGTGTAGAGGACAGGTGCAGAAACACAGAGACAGATAAGGCTAGGTACAGTATCAGTAGAGTAAAGAGACAGATAAGGCGAGGCATTAGTGATGCAGTGGTTTGATAACATGAGGATAAACAACTACGCCACTAATTGTATTATTCATTTAGTTTCAGGTGTTCCTTCAGGGCAGGTGTCAGCACCCATCCTACCCAGTCTGTTCTCCC
>NW_028173361.1:128204-143312 GCF_963971535.1 Notolepis coatsorum | reverse complement strand
CAGCTGTCATCTCTCTGGACCTCTGCTCCAAGTCAAGCAGACCCAGGAACAGCTTCTCTCTCTCAGCGGTCATCTCTCTGGACCTCCGCTCCAAGTCAAGCAGACCCAGGAACAGCTGCATCAGCTGTCGTCTCTCTGAACCCCATTGGCTAGGCTCTGTACGAACTCTGAACTCTGTTGCCTACTCAGTTTATACCTGCCTGCTGCTTTCACTGTCTACAACCGCCTTACACTGTAATCATAACTACCTTCCTCATATAGTCTATCCATATAACTCTGTATAATAATAATAATAATAATAATAATAATAATAATAATAATAATTCATTACATTTATATAGCGCTTTTCTCATACTCAAAGCGCTTCACAACGTAGGGTTAGAGAAATGGCCTCCTTCACCACCACCGATAGCACCCAACCTTGGGCTATGCAGGCATGTATAGCATGTACAATAATGCTGTATATACCGTATATGTATTTTTATCCACATATGTCTGTAATCTGTATATACCTGCATATAATCCCTAGATACTATATCTATACATACATATTCCTTACCTACCCTTACTAGTTATATACCACTGTCTAATAAGGCTACTACCATAGTGTATTTATACATGTATCACTGTACATAATAATACTATACACTGTGTGTGTGTGTGTGTGTGTGTGTGTGTGTGTGTGTGTGTGTGTGTCTGTGTGTGTGTGTGTGTGTGTGTGTGTGTGTGTGTGTGTGTGTGTGTGTGTGTGTGTGTGTGTGTGTGTGTGTGTGTGTGTGTGTGTGTGTGTGTGTGTGTGTGTGTGTGTGTGTGTGTGTGTGTGTGTGTGTGTGTGTGTGTGTGTGTGTGTGTGTGTGTGTGTGTGTGTGTGTGTGTGTGTGTGTGTGTGTGTGTGTGTGTGTGTGATGTATTGTCCAGCTGCCATATGTGTGGGGGCTGGTGATTGAAGCAGCTGGTGTAGAGTGTATGTGTGTGTGTTTGTTTGTTTGTGTGTGTGAGCATGTGTATATGTATGTGTGTGTGTGTGTGTGTGTGTGTGTGTGTGTGTGTGTGTGTGTGTGTGTGTGTGTGTGTGTGGGTGTCTGTGTGTGTGTGTGTGTGAGAGCATATGTGAGTGTGTGTGTGTGTGTGTGTGTGTGTGTGTGAGAGTGTATGGATGTGTGTCTGTGTGTGTGTGTGTGTGTGTGTGTGTGTGTGTGTGTGTGTGTGTGTGTGTGTGTGTGTGTGTGTGTGTGTGTGTGTGTGTGTGTGTGTGAGAGTGTATGGATGTGTGAGAGTGAATGGATGTGTGTGTCTGTGTGTGTGGGCAGCAGTGGTAGCAGATAATTGGAGAGGCACACCTGGACGCTGTGATCTCTGACCCCTGATCCACTGCCCTTCAAACCAGAGAGAGAGAAAGGGAGAGAGAGAGGGACAGAGAAAGAGAGAGAGAAAGAGAGAGAGAAAGATAGACAGTGAGAGAGAGAGAGAGAGAGAGAGAGAGAGAGGGAGAGAGAGGGACAGAGAAAGAGAGAGAGAAAGAGAGAGAGCAACAAAACACTTTAATTTCCCATTAACCAGTGTTTCTTCAAGGTGAGCTTTTATTTTCAATTTATTTGGGTGTGTTTTCTTTTTTTCCGCCATGTTTTGACTTGGAAAACCCATAGAAATGTCTCTTTTACAAATGCCTGAGCTAAACCTGACAGTAGACAGCATCAGGGACAGTCCAGACATACAGTAAGTTACCATCCATCCAGTGTTTTTACATGCTTGCTGTCCTGCTGTGCCACTGCTGATAGCTCCTACCTATGAGGAATTGTTTGGAAAATACTGTAGGGCTGTTTGATTATGGCACAAATCATATTCATTATTAAGCATCGGACGGCGTGACGGCAGGCCGCCACACACTCGCACGCACGTCGAGGCACTTTGCGCTCGTCTGCCGGCTCCGGGCTGCATTTTTCGCAGATCAACCAATACATTGTTTGAAAGTTTAATTTGCCGCCTTTCAATCGTCACCACACTCAACCTATTGCATGATTCGGGTCTCAAGTTACAAGACGAAATATCCGGCGAGCGTCATTTGACAAGTCGTTCCGACGAGTGACCACGTCCGCTTGTAAACGGTCCTGAAATTACCAGTCACAGCTGATGGCAAAAATTATTGACCACCGCTGTAGCCAAGGAGCGCCTGTTCCGAAAGCGATCCTAGACGAACGCTGATTGCAACGAGAAGGGGGCAAAATAACCGTTATGTTATGTATATACACTCTGACTGCTGTTTTGACAGGGTTAGGGTCTTTACTCTTGGCTACATTTGAATAAAAAAAAATTCAGCATCAATTAACACTTTGGGTGCCGGGAAACGCCTAAACACGTCATTCCCGGCCATGCTCAAGTTGCCGAAGACGCCTTACAGCGTCTTTAATATCAATATTTCAAAAATCTGGGATCGGATTCATATGTCCCCTCTGCTGGCCTGAGATCCACCAGGAGGACCCACTGAGCTCTCTGGCGGTTCAGGAGCGCCATCTGGTGGCCGATTGGCGCAATCGCTTAACAGGAAGTGCCGTAGAGGTTGTGCTGGACGGCCGTATTACTTCCGGGCACTCGCTAATAGGTCCCGGGACTCGATCTCGACACACTACATAGCGATCGATTGCCAATAACTCGATAAACAACATGATTTGGACGTATATACCATTATACAAGCTGGAGATGGACCGGGTAAATCTACATCCCATAATGATAAAATTTCTACTCTACGATGATCGCCCAACGGCGCGCGGAGACTGGGGTGAGTTTTAGCGTGTAAAGTTACCGTCTTCGATACTAACTGCTATTATCAACATTTGACCCACATTAGATGATTGGTATAACGCTGCCCACGGAATTATAAACGCCCCCTAGCCCATCCGGTCAACATCAGATGACGTGTAGTAACTTCTAGAAGTACGTCTAGTTGGAATTTTTTATATCGCGCTGATTGCCATAAAACTGTATTGCATCATCAATATAATGTATTTGGGGCTATAGATCACGTTCTGGAGAAAGCTGCAGAAAGAGATGAAAACATACTTATACATTAGACCATACTTTACTATGAATATGTGAATGAAAAAGTTTAACGTTGCTACACAATGAACAATACATATAGGACTTTGAATGGGCCCTAATAATGGCAATGTAGCAATAGAATTTAAAAAGTTATAGCCCTGCAAAGAAGGGGACTTTCTCTATAGACAAATAGAGCCGGCAACCTACGGTTGATAATGAATTTAACCCATGGCAGCCAAAGTGTTAATACGGACTGTATTGATCTATTTGTGATTTGAAATGAATCTCGCCCGGGTACAGGGCCCATCGGGCTTAAGGGGTTAATAAACCCCTGTTCTCTGTGACAGAAGCTAATTTCCACTATTGTGAACAACCAAGTAAATAATCTAATCCAATACTTCCAATGTTATCCACTGAAGCCCATTAAGGTTCGCTCTGCGACACAGAGAGTGTCTGCTTGAAAAGCCTCAGTGTTGTTAGTCGGCAATAGATTGGCTAATTAACAGTCTGTTAATGGATTAGCACACGGCTCCAACAGCACTCTATTACCCGCAATGGGATTACAATTAGAAAATGGGGACATCAGCGTGTGCGCGCGCGCGCGCGTGTGTGTGTGTGCACGTGCGTGTGCGTGTAACTGTGTGTATCTGTGTGTGTGCACGCTAGATATATGTCCCTCATTATGGCTAAATGTGTGTGTAATGAATGGGAATGCAATCACCTTTCTATTGATTTTGTGTAACAGAGTGCAGACCTGTGCAAGTCTCTTAGCTTGATGATCCTGTGTCCTCAGGGGACGACTAGGAGGAGGACGAGCTCACAGCAGGGCTTCAAAACAAACGCTCACTTGACCAGAGAGGCCTCCAGAAAAGCATGCTTGACACGAAAACTGTCAACGGGACATTTCTATTTAATATTTTCTATTTAGCCTTTATTTAACCAGGTAAGTTAACTGAGAACCATTTCTGATTTACAATAATAAGCAGGGATATAGGAGCCATGGTAGAAGTCATTCATCCTGCATTAGTACTAGTGGTAACCATGGTAGACCTCCATCTATCCTGCATTAGTACTACAGTGGTAGCCATGGTAGAAGTCATCTATCCTGCATTAATACTACAGTGTAGCCATGGTAGAAGTCCTCCATCCTGCATTAGTACTACAGTGGTAGCCATGCTAGCAGCATTAGTACAGTGGCGGCATTAGTACTACAGTGGTAGCCATGCTAGCAGCATTAGTACAGTGGCGGCATTAGTACTACAGTGGTAGCCATGCTAGCAGCATTAGTACAGTGGCGGCATTAGTACTACAGTGGTAGCCATGCTAGCAGCATTAGTACAGTGGCGGCATTAGTACTACAGTGGTAGCCATGCTAGCAGCATTAGTACAGTGGCGGCATTAGTACTACAGTGGTAGCCATGCTAGCAGCATTAGTACAGTGGCGGCATTAGTACTACAGTGGTAGCCATGCTAGCAGCATTAGTACAGTGGCGGCATTAGTACTACAGTGATAGCCATGCTAGCAGCATTAGTACAGTGGCGGCATTAGTACTACAGTGGTAGCCATGCTAGCAGCATTAGTACAGTGGCGGCAGTACTACAGTGGTAGAAATGCTAGCAGCATTAGTACAGTGGCAGCAGCACTACCATGGCTACCACTCCATCAAGTCCCATTTCCCAGCTGTCTGTCTCCGTGTCCTTTAATCTTGTGGCGTGTGTGTCCGGCTTTAACCTTATTACTCTGCGGAGTCAGGGGGCATGTAATGAAACAGTTCCCTCATTCAGAGGGTCGATTGGCTCTGCTCTTATGAAGTCTAAAGTCCCCCCTAAAGTCCCACGTCCAAGCCTGTCCATCTCACTGTCCTGTCGCTCGCCGTCTCTCTGGTGTAATCTGTGGTGTGAGACAGAGGGTTGGGGGGGGGGGGGGGGGGGGGGAGATGACCGAGTTGAGAACGAGGGAGAGAGAAAGGTGGGGTGGAGTGCATAAGAGGAGGGGAGAGAGGGAGAGACAGAAAGAGGGAGAAAGAGATGAAAGTAGAAAGAGTTTGTGTACCTGTCTGTGTCTCTGTATCGATCTGAAGTCAGATCTATCAGTAGCAATGACACCCCCTCTTTCTGTACTCTTCTCTCTCCCCCTCTGTATCCGCCCTCTCTTTCGTTTTCCTTCGTTCACTGTTTTCCTGTCCCTCTTCACACCCTCTCTTCCCTCCCTCTCTCCTCATCCCCCTTTCTCTCCCCCTTCTCCTCTCTTCCCTCCCTCTCTCTTCCATCCCTCTCTCCTCCTCCTCTCTTCCCTCCCTCTCTCTTCCCTCCTTCTCTCTCCTCTTCTCTTCCCTCCCTCTCTCTCCTCTCTTCCCTCCATCTCCTCCTCCCCTCTTTATCTCCTTTCACCCTCTTTCTCTCTCTATCTCTCCCCCTCTCTCTCCCCCCTCCCCCATCTCTCTTCCCCCCCCCCCCCTCTCTCTCTTGTCACGAGGAGAAAAACCCCTGATGTTTTGTCTGTCTGTCTGTCGGTCTGTCTGTCTGCTCTGAGACAGATGCTGCTCTGCTCTGGCTGCATGAGAACTAGGAAAACACTACCAATTATACAACACACACAAACACACACACACACACACACACTCACGCATGCACAGACACACACACACACACGCACACTCACACATGGACACATGCACACACACGCACACACACACACACACACACACACACACACACACACACACACACACACACACACACACACACACACACACACACACACACACACACACACACAACACACACACACAAACACACACACACATCCGCGAGCCCTGAGCTGTCATCGCATATAATCCAACTGTCAGAAAATCGGAAAGATCAAAAGCAGGAAGCAAAACAAAGCAAAAAACAAAACCAAAATAACAACATCTCGTTCGTTTGCTTCTTAGCAACTTATAAAACACGATGGCTGTCTGCCACGCCCTGTTGGCTGCTCTCTCTCTCACATCTCTGACGTCTCGTCACGACTTCTTAAGGCTTTCTCTCTCCAGGGGCTCACAGACAGAATGTCACGTCTTCATTGAGGTTAAAGACGGCGTCGTTTGGGATCCCCTGATGTGAAAACGGGACACAAAATGGGGTGGAAGATTTCCAACCAAACTAAAATGACCCTTGAGAAACAACATCATCTTAATTTGTCATGCTGAATGTGATAATAGTGTTCGTGTTCAGAGTTAAGGTAAGGGTTATGTCTGTCATTTAATCTTAACCACTTAACCCTTTACCGGCCAAGTAACCATTTTTGGCCACTTCCCCATACAATATATTTAGCCAGGTGGGAGAGGGGGGGATCTTTAATCTATGAAAAAAACATCTTCCAGCCAATCAGCACAGGTCAGGCTATGACACAGATATTGTCACCATCCCATTTGACCAATCAGGATAGACCCTGGGGATCTGCAACTTCCTTTTTTTCACCACAGCAAAAAAAATGCTAATTTTTGCACCTGCTTCTATTCTTCAAAATCCATTATTTCCTCAACAAATCATGGTAAGTTGATAACATTTACTAATTTTTGCAGTTGAACAATCATTGTAAAGGATGGGATATGTGTTTTTTGCATAGGATTAGTGAAATCAGGATTTGTTGTTAGCTAAAAAGTGGTGAAGCATGCCCCTTCAGGTGAAGTGACATAGTGTCCATTTTTAGACATATGCCCGATGCATCTAGTCAGTCACACTTAGGGTATTACTTCTACCATGTAGTGCCATGTAGTACCATGTAGTGCCATGTAGTGCCATGTAGTACCCTGTAGTACCATGTATTTGTATTTGTATTTATTGGTTTAAAATACAGAGACAGTGCATATTAAGGAACATTTGACTGTAAATATGCCAGTTTAGCCAAGTTGGATAATTTTCAACTGTAGTCTCTGGGGCAGGTGACATGAGCACAACAATACAAAACATAGTACAATAATTAAAACACAGTAGGAATCAGTATAGGTTACAATACACTAAAATACATACAAATAAATACATTAAAATACAACCCCTCAGTTAAAAAACATAGTACAGTAATTAAAACACAGTAGGAATCAGTATAGGTTACAATACACTAAAATACATACAAATAAATACATTAAAATACAACCCCTCAGTTAAAATGGTCGCACACTTGACCATCTCTCAACCATGATTTTAAGTTCGTTTTAAATGAGATGTAACTTTGATACTCCCTGAGCCGTGTTGGCAGACTGTTCCAGGTGTGGGCTGCTCTCACGGAAAAGGCTGTCTGACTAAAAGCAGACCTCCTGTTTGGGACTACACAGTCCCCTCTGACTACAGACCTGGTATATCTATCAGCAGATGCTTTCTGTTTTATGAAAGTACAGAGGGGGGGAGGAGCCAAGCCATGTAGGATTTTATAGGTAAGGCAGGCATCTTTGAATTTGACAAGATTGTCCCAGCTCAGTAGGTTCTGGTTTGCTATGCTATAACAATGGTGGTGGCTGTTTGTTTTCCTGTCCAGAACTTTCACAGCCTGATGGTAAACTACCTGTACAGATCGTAATGTTGTACAGGAGGCTTGTGTCCAGCTAGTCAGACAGTATGTAGTATCCTGTAGTACCCTGTAGTGCCATGTAGTACCCTGTAGTACCACGTAGTGCCATGTAGTACCCTGTATTGCGATGTAGTACCCTATAGTGACATGTAGTGTCATGTATTACCCTGTAGTACCATGTAGTACCATGTAGTACCCTGTAGTACCCTGTAGTACCATGTGGTATCATGTAGTACCCTGTAGTACCATGGAGTACCCTGTAGTACCATGTAATATCATGTAGTACCATGTAGTACCATGTAGTATCATGTAGTACCATGTAGTATCATGTAGTACCCTGTAGTACCATGTAGTACCCTGTAGTACCCTGTAGTACCATGTAGTACCCTGTAGTACCATGTAATACCATGTAGTACCATGTAGTACCCTGTAGTACCCTGTAGTACCATGTAATATAATGTAGTACTGTGTAGTACCATGTAGTATCATGTAGTACCATGTAGTGCCATGTAGTAACCTGTAGTACCCTGTAGTACCATGTAGTACCATGTAGTACCATGTAGTACCATGTAGTACCATGTATTACCCTGTAGTACCCTGTAGTACCATGTAGTACCATGTAGTACCCTGTAGTACCATGTAGTACCCTGAGACTAAGCGCTCGTCACAAACGCGAGAGACACTGGTATCGAATCCGGCTGTCAGCGTTGCCTCCGGCTTGGCCGGCCGTCATACTGGCTCAATTGGCAGAGTCAGCGGGAGGGAAGCCGGTGGGTGGTAATCTGGTCGTTGTAAACAGCGACTCCTACAGGTCGGTCAGGGCGCCTGCACAGCGAGGAAGGGAGATGGTGAGAGCCTCCCACACGTTACACCTCACCAATGAGAGTCCGCGCTGGCAGGTGAAAAGAAGTGGCTGGCTGACTCTGCATGTATCGGAGGGGACATGTGATAGTATCTATCAACCCTCCCTAGACCGACCAGTGGGGGGCACATGCGTGCGAGCAACGACCAGGAAGGGGAGAGGGGAATTGGCATGACGACTAAATTGGGATGGGAGAAAAAACACAGAAAAACAGGAGGAGAAAAAGTGGATACAAAAAAATATTGTAGATAACTTTTGAAATAGCACCAAAATAACATTGAAATTGTGAATTTCCAGGTATTTCAAGAAGTGACCGGTAAAGGGATCGGACAGCCCGTATTCGCACTTGCACGCATGTCGCGGCACTTTGCTCTCGTCTGTCAGCTCCGGGCTGCATTTTTCGCTGATCATCCAATACAATGTTGGAAAGTTTAATTTGGCGCCTTTCGATCGTCACCCCACTCAACCTATTGCATGCTTCAGGTCTCGAGTTACAAGACAAAATATCCGGCGAGCGTCATTTGACAAGCCGTTCCGACGAGTGACCATGTCCGGCTGTAAAACGGTCCTGAATTGACAAGTCACCGCTGATGGCGAAAATTATTGACCACCATTGTAGCCAAGGAGCGTCTGCTCCGAAAGCGATCCCAGACAAGCACTGATTGCAATGAGAAGGGGGCAGAAGAAGACGAACAAGTTCTTTCTTTTGACTTGTGCGTCTGAATGAATGGAAGTGGACGGCCATTTTGGATAAGCACACTGATCATTATTGCGGTACACACATTACAAAAACCTTTGTTAAACACTAATTTTCCGTGGGATTTTTATAAACTTTGGACCTGTATGACTATAAGACCTCAGACTATAGGCTAGACCTCAGGTGAAAAGATGTGACAGGCTGCCTCCTCGTGTACCGGAGGGGACACGTGATGCAAGGCTTCTATCCTCCCTACAACCGGCCAGTGGGGGGCATATGCGAGCAATGTTCAAGACAGGGGAGGGAAGAATTGGCACAGTGGAATTGGGATCGGATAAAAAATTGAAAAAGAGGAGAAAAAGTGGATAAAAAAAAAGTATAATAAATCGCAAATGACTTTGGGTGTGCAATCGTCAGGCGTCTTATGCTAAATGTGGGGTAAGCTTAAGGGGTTAACAGAGATAGATGTAGTCCATGACCAGGTAGAGTTAACAAAGAGAGACAAACTAACTGTGCTCCAATATATGCCAATAACATTCAGTTTTGTGGTATATAATCCAGAGTAATAAGAAAAATAAAAAATAATAATCAGGAAGTAATTTGCTTTCAGAAAGCTATAGAAGCCTTTGGGAAGTGTAGTTCTGAAAAATTCCAACGCTCATTGAAAGCTCTGGATGTCCTCTTCTCAGAATGACTCAAAATGACTACATTCACTGACGCCGGTAATTCAAAATGGCGGATTTTTGCGATCATAACACCACATTTAAAAAACGAAAACTTCACTAATAACACTTTAACCTATTGGTAAACAAACGTATTGATGAAAATATACATTATAACTGCTGTTGTGACATGGTTATGATGTTTATTCTTGAATACGTTTGAAAAAAATAAACAATAATTATGTCAGACAGTCTGGAGAGCTTGATTTATGACGTGATGTCATTTTGGGAACATGACCTATTTCCACACGTAAGCACGGAATGTAGAACTAGTGTACGCACAGGGAAGTCGGGATTCATCACACGGTGCGTACGCAGGCTCTATGCTCCTCCGTGTTGATGAATACCACTTTGTTCTACCGTCAATGCTCGTGCATGATTATCCATATATGGTCATGAAAATGAGGAAACACCCCCCATGGGATGTGAAATAATGGACTGACCCGAGCGGAACTCCGAGAAACTCCACGAAGATTGTTCACTGCTGTCGAACCAAGAAGACACTATCGCGTATTATGGGATAAATAAAAGGCGGACTTGTAAACGGTGATGTCAGATATCAACGGCTCCCTAAGACCATTGCTGCAATTCTGCCTGGACAGCTCAAAATACTAATAAAGACCGTTCGTTGACCACTGTTTGGCGTTGGTTGTGTGTCATTATAACCGTGCTGTAATATGAATGCCTTTATTAGTTGTGTTCGATTGGCTATATGATTTTTAGAGGCATCTATTTTGTTGTCGGCTAATAAAGACCGCGCTGGAATATGACTGCCTTTTCCCGTGTTGTTTGATTAATACCCAGGGATTAAAGTTCTCCTCAATTTTATTCCAAATCGCGATGGATCTCCCGTCAATTTTCTACCTGCTGCATATGATTTCTAGAGACATACTACAATCTATTTTGATGTCAGTATTGGGTAGCCTACATAAACAATAATACGAGAGCATATACAAGAACAATGAATCGTACTGCCATGTATGATGTAGCAGATACGCCATGTGTAGCCTGCCTATATGTGATCAATACAAACATGAACTTGAATTCCATCATGTCTGTGTGCGGGTCACTGCGGGAACTCACAAGGCTGTTGTCACAATGTAAATAAGAACGTGCACTGAAGAGTTACAGTATGTAGTTGGTTGATTATTTGTATGACAGTCAGTAAACCCTTGCAAAAAGTATCCGTTTTATTTAATGAATTGAAAACATTCAGCATCGCCTTCCTCCCGGCATCCAGCAATAACATGTATCAGGCAAATGCGCATCGCAACATTGACTGAGTGGAATCCCTTTCTATTCACATAACTGCATTTGTGATGTAGCTTTGACAGCTACAGTAACAGTCTATTGCTCGATCCATCTCCAATATCACGATGGACCGTGCCGCGGTGGCAAAGACCCGAGGGTGGAGAGGATCTTGAATGAATTCCATCATCATATATGTTGTGTGTCTGTCCACTATGTTTGTTACTTTGTTATCCCCCCCCCCCCTATCTATGTAAAGCGACCTTGGGTCTCTTGAAAGGCGCTATATAAAATGAAGCTATTATTATTATTGTTATTATTATTATTATCATCACATCTGTGCGGGAGCTCACAAATAGACTGTTAGTCTCAGTGAAGTTTCAACGGAGGTCATCTATTCTAACCAACAAATTGAAGTAGAAAGCATTTCGTGACCAATCTTATTTGGAAACATGACACACAAAATAATTTGCTTTTTATTTGAAACAATATCTAATCGCGTTTGGAGGTTGGTGTTCTGCGTCTGCCCCCCCGTGCCAAACAAGCAGGCCAACCTCTTGTTTGCGTGTGAGCCCGTTATAATTACACTACTGTCGCTATTTTACAATGAACTATAATGAATTACGGGTCATACAGAAGTTGAACACTAATGCACGGAAGCTTATTTCCGCCTTGAAACTAATGCAGGACTGAGGAGTGCTTATGCGTAGTAACGATATTCTACCACTGGGCGCCAGGTACGCCTGGTCTGACCTGTGCGTAGATGTAAGCACGGAGTCAAGTTCAAATCGAAATTGATGAATCCCACTCTTTGCTTAGAAATGATCGTACGCACAGGGTAAGCACAGATCTGTGCGTAGAACACGTTGATGAATGAGGGCCCTGGAGTGGCTGAGCCCCCCTGTAGTTCTGGCTACACCCCTGGAGTGGCAGAGCCCCCCCCCCCCCCCTGTAGTTCAGACTCTGGCTACACCCCTGGAGGGGCAGAGCCCCCCTGTAGTTCGGACTCTAGCTACACCCCTGGAGTGGCTGAGCCCCCCCTGTAGTTCAGACTCTGGCTACACCCCTGGAGGGGCAGAGCTCCCCTGTAGTTCGGACTCTAGCTACACCCCTGGAGTGGCAGAGCCCCCCCTGTAGTTCAGACTCTGGCTACACCCCTGGAGGGGCAGAGCCCCCCTGTAGTTCAGACTCTAGCTACACCCCTGGAGTGGCTGAGCCCCCCCTGTAGTTCAGACTCTGGCTACACCCCTGGAGGGGCAGAGCCCCCCTGTAGTTCAGACTCTAGCTACACCCCTGGAGTGGCTGAGCCCCCCCTGTAGTTCAGACTCTGGCTACACCCCTGGAGTGGCAGAGCCCCCCTGTAGTTCAGACTCTAGCTACACCCCTGGAGGGGCAGAGCCCCCCTGTAGTTCAGACTCTAGCTACACCCCTGGAGTGGCTGAGCCCCCCTGTAGTTCAGACTCTGGCTACACCCCTGGAGGACCTCAGCCAACCCCTGTAGTTCAGACTCTGGCTACACCCCTGGAGGGGCTGAGCCGCCCCTGTAGTTCAGACTCTGGCTACACCCCTGGAGTGGCTGAGCCCCCCCTGTAGTTCAGACTCTGGCTACACCCCTGGAGGGGCTGAGCCCCCCCTGTAGTTCAGACTCTGGCTACACCCCTGGAGTGGCTGAGCCCCCCCTGTAGTTCAGACTCTGGCTACACCCCTGGAGGGGCAGAGCCCCCCCCTGTAGTTCAGACTCTGGCTACACCCCTGGAGTGGCTGAGCCCCCCCTGTAGTTCAGACTCTGGCTACACCCCTGGAGGGGCTGAGCCCCCCCTGTAGTTCAGACTCTGGCTACACCCCTGGAGTGGCTGAGCCCCCCTGTAGTTCAGACTCTGGCTACACCCCTGGTAACAGGTATATCTATATTCATCATTAATCAACACTAGTGCTTTGGGGATAACAGCTGTAAATGAGGAGAGGAAACACCTGATAGTTGTGAAACCCTAGTTTAAAATGCACTATTTTACACTGCATTGCAAAGAGGATGACTACATTAATTAAGAGAAAATTCGTCTGAAAACATCGCTCACACTGGAAAGACACGTTACATTTAACTTTAAATAATTCAATATTTAAATTAATTAATAATAATCTAAATTAGATTACTGGGGGGGGGGTAACAGGAAATGCTTTTTATTTATTTTTTTTATTTTTTTTGACTGTAGGCCTATATTTCAGGGAATAATTGAGTACCTCAGACAAAAATCTTTTCAAACTTTATTATCTGAAGATGGTCTTTATTATCTAAAGATGGTCTCCCTCTTCCATGTTCTACTATCTTTATTATCTAAAGATGGTCTCCCTCTTTCATGTTCTACTATCTTTATTATCTAAAGATGGTCTCCCTCTTCCATTTTCTACTATCTTTATTATCTAAAGATGGTCTCCCTCTTCCATTTTCTACTATCTTTATTATCTAAAGATGGTCTCCCTCTTCCATGTTCTACTATCTTTATTATCTAAAGATGGTCTCCCTCTTCCATGTTCTATCTTTATTATCTAAAGATGGTCTCCCTCTTCCATGTTCTACTATCTTTATTATCTAAAGATGGTCTCCCTCTTCCATTTTCTACTATCTTTATTATCTAAAGATGGTCTCCCTCTTCCATGTTCTACTGTATATCTTTATTATCTAAAGATGGCCTCCCTCTTCCATTTTCTACTATCTTTGGTATAAACTAATATATGGGAAGTGGTTAGCAAAATAATATGTAACTCATGTAAAATAATAATAATAATAATAATAATAATAATAATAATAATAATAATAATAATAATAATAATAATAATAATAATAATAATAATAATAATAATAATAATAATAATAATAATAATAATAATAATAATAATAATAATAATAATAATAATAATAATAATAATAATAATAATAATAATAATAATAATAACAATAATAATAAAAATACAATAGAAAAAATTATATATCTGAATTAATTTTGGCTTCTACAAACTGTTTCAACTTGACCACAAAAGCAAAGATAATCCAGCATTCTAGGACAGACTACATAACCCAGTGTTCTAGAACAGACTACATAACCCAGTGTTTTATACATTTTAAATGTTTTTTTTTTTTTTTTGACTTTATGGTGTTTTTGTTTTGTTCTTGATATATTGTGATGTTTCTTCTTGACTTGTTTAAAGAAGACGTGTCCGGCCCATGGGGACATTAACGTGTTGTCGGGCCTTACAAATACATTTGATTTGATTTGAAACAGACTACATGACCCAGTGTTCTAGGACAGACATGAATAATAATAATAATAATGGATTGGATTTATATAGCGCTCTTCGTGACACCCCAGAGACCCCAGAGCGCTTACAGAGTCCATTATTAGTTCATACACAGTCATACCGGTAGAGTGGTAAGCTACAATTGCAGCCAGAGCTGCCCTGAGGCAGACTCACGGAAGCGTGGCGAATAATCAACGCCTACGGCCCCTCCGACCACCACCAACATTCATTCACATGCATACACATTCATACGAGGCAAGTAGGTTAAGTGTCTTGCCCAAGGACACAATGGCAGTGGGATGGACATGGGCTTGAGTGGGATTCGAACCACCAACCCTTCGATCATTGGACGACCCGCTCACGCCGCCCCACATGACCCAGTGTTCTAGGACAGACATGACCCAGTGTTCTAGGTGTTTATCTTCTGTGCCTACATCACCCAGAGAGACTACATTGGATCTCTTGTCGGTGAAAGTGCAATGCACCGTTGGAATAGACTGTCACCACAAACGGACACTTTCTCTTTCTCAATGATTTTCTTTCCTTGGCAAATGAGCCGGGTGTGACAGGGGGGTTTCATCCGTTCTTCACTGTCATCCTTTAATGACACCTTTGTTTCCTTCCGATGTAGAAGTAACAGAAAAACAAACCGGAGCTTTTTCTGGTCCTAATTGTTTTGTCGTACCTCTATGGACCGAAC
>NW_028173361.1:108204-125704 GCF_963971535.1 Notolepis coatsorum | reverse complement strand
ACCCCAGGATTTCCCCAAGAGGATAAATAAAAACCCATCAAATATTATTTGTGATATACATGCAATTAAAAGTCATTACCACATTTCCTTTCTCAAAACAGAGGAACATCAAGATAGTGTTTTTTTTTTCTCAGGTGATTATTCCTTAAAAAATAAAACAGAAAATCAATGTTGTTTGACAACCAAGGTGGTCTTATCTTAGCCACAGAGTGTAGAGGCAGATGCTGGATGGCAGCCGGTGTTAATGCAGGTAATCTGATAGGTGATGGTCCTTCAGGTCACATGTGGCCCTCTGGGTGTGTGGAGGAGAGAGAGAGGCCTGTTGAATGTGAAGTGACTGAAAGAGAGAGAGGAGAGAGGGATTGAAATGAGATTTAAAATGAGATGGAGCGAAAAGTGGAATGAGGCTCACGCACTGACACGCGGCTGCAGCGCGCACACGCAAATACACGCGCGCACACATGCACACACATGCACACACACACACACACATGTACAAACCACAACCTCAACCATCGTATAGCATTTTATTTGACAGAAAAGAGCCTCATTGAGAATAAACATCTCTTTTTCAAGAGTGTCCTGACCGAGAGAGGTGGTAGCACTTTTAATGAGTGAGTGAATGAATGCGTGAACGAGATAATGAAAGAAAGAATGAAAGAATGAAAGAATGAATGAATTATTGAATGTATGAATGAATGCATGAATGAATGAATGAATGAATGGTCTAATTTCCCTTGGGATAATTAAAGTATTTCTATTCTATCTATTCTATCTATTCTATGAATGAATGAATGAATGAATGAATGAATGAATGAATGAATGAAACAATTAGTGAATGAATGAGTGAACAAGATAATGAAAGAAAGAATGAAAGAAAGAATGAAAGAATGAATGAATTAGTGAATGTATGAATGAATGCATGAATGAATGAATGAATGGTTTAATTTCCCTCTGGATAATTAAAGTATTTCTATTCTATCTATTATATTCAATGAATGAATGAATGAATGAACAAATGTGTGAATGACTGAATGAGTTAGTGACAGAGGTGCTTTGCATATAAAAAGGAAACCCTTACGAGTTTGAAGATTGACATCCGAGGTCTCGCTTTAACAGCATTAACAGTGGAATAAAGTCACCTGTCAAAGCCATAGAGTAGGAAAACATTACTACTCTGTGCTGTTAATGCTGTGTCCCCTGAGGGCAGTGATCCCAGAGATAAAGGAGGAATAGTTTGATATGAAAATGGCTTCAAATGAACATCTTGCCAGAGCAAAGCGATCTGTGACTGCGACGAGGGAGAGGGCGTCAAGGCAACGTCTCAGTCACGGAGATGGACGAGAGGATGTTCCCCCGGTAATAGGGGAATAGTAGTAATTGTCATGGTAGCTAGTTAGTTGTAATAGTATTAGTCATGGTAGCTAGCTAGTTGGAATAGTACTAGTCATGGTAGCTAGTTAGTTGTAATAGTAATAGCCATGGTAGCTAGTTAGTTGTAATACTAATAGTCATGGTAGCTAGCTAGTTGTAATGGTAATAGTCATGGTAGCTAGTTAGTTGTAATAGTAATAGCCATGGTAGCTAGTTAGTTGTAATACTAATAGTCATGGTAGCTAGCTAGTTGCAATAGTAATAGTCATGGTAGCTAGCTAGTTGTAATGGTAATAGTCATGGTAGCTAGTTCGTTGTAGTAATAGTAATAGTCATGGTAGGTAGCTAGTTGTAATAGTAATAGCCATCGTAGCTAGTTAGTTGTAATAGTAATAGTCATGGTCATGGTAGCTAGCTAGTTGTAATATTAATAGTCATGTTAGCTAGTTAGTTGTAATAGTAATAGTCATGGTAGCTAGTTAGTTGTAATAGTAATAGTCATGGTAGCTAGCTAGTTGTAATAGTCATGGTAGCTAGCTAGTTGTAATAGTAATAGTCATAGTAGCTAGCGAGTTGTAATAGTAATTGCAATGGTAGCTAGCTAGTCATGGTGGTTAGCTAATTGTAGGCCTAATATAGTAATAGTGATGGTGGCTAGCTAGTTGTAATAGTAATAGTCATGGTGGCTAGCTAGTTGTAATATTAATAGTCATGGTGGCTAGCTAGTTGTAATAGTAATAGTCATGGTGGCTAGCTAGTTGTAATATGAATAGTCATGGTCAGGGGTGCAGTCGTAATATGGGCGGAGGCCAAACGGTATCCTATTATTATGCAAAGTCTAGGCACTTATCACCTAGACTTTGCATAATAATAGGATGCGCGCACTTCGAAGCCCAAACGCCGTTTGACCGCGGTTGCCCAGCACTGCACTACTGGTCATGGTGGCTAGCTAGTTGTAATATTAATAGTCATGGTGGCTAGCTAGTTATAATATTAATAGTCATGGTGGCTAGCTAGTTGTAATAGTAATAGTCATGGTGGCTAGCTAGTTGTAATAGTAATAGTCATGGTAGCTAGCTAGTTGTAATAGTCATGGTAGCTAGCTAGTTGTAATAGTAATAGTTATGGTAGCTAGCTAGTTGTAATAGTAATTGCAATGGTAGCTAGCTAGTTGTAATAGTAATAGTCATGGTGGCTAACTAGTTGTAATAGTAATAGTCATGGTGGCTAGCTAGTTGTAATAGTAATAGTCATGGTGGCTATCTAGTTGTAATAGTAAGCTTGCTTCAGGGATTGGGGGGGGGGGGGGGGGGTTCAGCGACGCGTTGAGTCCGATCCTTGAGCCACCGCACACCCGTCCGCAGATGGCACAAGGGAAGCCAGATACCAGGGGGATGCCAGCCGCCCGCTGGTGTCATTGTGTGCGTCTCTCAGATCTTCGGTCTTAGTTGGTTTGGTGTATTTGGGAAACTGCAGTGGCACAAGTGACTTGCCAGGCTGATCTGTCGAGTGCCAGAATTTCAAGCTGCGTGGTGTTGATGGCACACTTTAGGAGGTCCTTGGCAGACCCGTGCAGATGGCGGGGGGGGGGGCTTTGGGTGCCCATTGCCAAGCACCTGCCCATGTGCCCCCTGATGACCAAAGTGCCTCTTAAAAAAATATATATATTATTATAATAAATTTTTTTTTGGAAAGGGCAGTGCCCATGGTCCTCATCAAGAATAATTTTAACAATTAATAATATTATAAACCAAAATAAATATTTTAATGCCTGTCTGTCTGGGGTGCATGGTATTCTGTTATGTTGCGCGAGGTGTCGCCCTCCTTCTTATAATAGAAATCTAGCGCAAACCGAGCATCTCACCTCACGTTTGCCCATCTGTCAGCTGATTTTAAGCAGCAACTGAAGTCAGCACCAGCAGCTAACAGTAAGAAAGTAATTGTTTTCCATAACTAATATTTTTGCAACCAAGATTAAGAATGTTAACCTGTATTTTCTGAAAATCCGCCTAAAAATACATACCTAAGTAAATGGAAGATTGCTCCACTTCTACAAGGTCCATTTGCATGTTCTTGGTATCTAGGGACATCTAGGAATGTATTCCCAGTGTCAGAAATATTGTGTCTGTTACTTGAGTAAATTGTGATGAAACAAAGGAGAATATAAATTATGATTTTTCTTTGCATCTTTGACAGTGAATAACACCATGCTAGGAATGACCAGACATGAAAAACTGCCACTGAGCTCGTTCAGTACCTTCTTGTGATCATCATGTGTACAGAAAATCTAAGCAAATGAATAAAGGGAAAATGATTAAACAGAAGGTTTTGTAGATACAGTACTGAATTCTGCCATCCGGACCCATGCAATTAGAAATATTATTATAGAATATAGAATATGGAGCCTATAAATTACCTTATTATAGCCAACTTGCACACTATGGATCGGGCCAAATCTTTCCAATGGCAGAGTTCAATTTGGATTTAGTATCACCAGGTGTGCATGAAGAACAGAGAATGAACTGATTTCAAATCGGATGGTTGCTAAATGTTCAAAATAGGGGAGACAAACTAACTGCGCTCCAATATATAACGTTCAGTTCTGTGGTATATAATCCAGAGTAATAAGAGAAATAAAAAAAATGCATACACTAGTCATTTGTTTGAAGGCAGCTAGAGGCCTTTGGGAAGTGTAGTTTAAACAAATTCTAACGCTCATTGAGAGTTCTGGATGTCCTCTTCTCAAAATGACTACAATATCCATCATTCAGCGACGGTCGCTTTTTCAAAATGGCGGATCTCCGCGATCACAACAACACATTTCAAAAACTAAAATCTCACTAATAACACTTTAACCTATTGGTAAACAAACGTATTGCTGAAAATTAACACTATGACTGCTGTGACATGGTTAGGATGTTTACTCTTGAAAACGTTTGGGGGAAAAAAAGCGAATTATGTCAGAGAGACTGATTTATGACGTGATGTCATTTGCGGTCCGGTGCCGGACCGCACGGGCGGAAGAGATTAAAGAGACTACCATCAAGGCGGTATTCCACATGGACACCGTCTTCATGTCCCAGGGCTCGGCGGAAGAGGCAGGTGACGGCCTCTTCCTGAGAGGAGGAGATTAAAGAGCACCGGAGCCAAGACACAGCCCTGCTTCACCCCAACATTAACCTTAAAGGATTCTGATTGGAGTTCACCCGTCTGGAGTCTGGCTTGCATCCCGTCATGCAGCTGCTGAAGGATATCGAGAGAAACTTGGGTGGTACACACACACACACAGACCCATAGATGGTAGACACAGACGTGCAGGTGTACACACACACACGCGCGCACACACACACACACACACACACACACACACACACACACACACACACACACACACACACACACACACACACACACACACACACACACACACACACACACACACACACACACACACACACACACACACACACACACACACACACACACACACACACACACACACACACACACACACACACACACACACACACACACACACACACACACACACACACACACACACACACACACAGCTCTAGGTGACAGGGATTAATAGCTGATTGATGGGTAACTTTCCCTTCATCTGTTAGCCATAGTCAGGTTGTATGTGTGTGTGTGTGTTTATGTTTATGTGTGTGTGTACATGTTTATATGTGTGGATACGTATGTGTGTGCATGTGTATGTGTGTGTGTATGTATGTGTCCATGTTTGTGTGTGTGTGTGTGTGTGTGTCCATGTTTGTGTGTGTGAGTTTGTGTCTGTTTCCGTGTGTGTAACTCTCTGGAACTCTGTCTGGATGTGAATGTTTCTCTGTATTCTGTGTGTGTGTGTGTGTGTGTGTGTGTGTGTTCGCGTGTGTATGCATGTGTGTGCGTGTGCATGTGTGTGTGTGCGTGTGTGTGTGTGTGTGTGTGTGATGTTGTTATTAGAAGCATAATTGTTGAGACATTTAAAGTGTTTTCCCTCCAAGGAGCTGCATCCAATAAAGCCTTCATATCACCAGAGAGAGGATGGGGAGGGAGAGGGAGAGGGAGAGGGAGAGGGAGAGGGAGAGGGAGAGGGAGAGGTGAGGGAGAGGGAGAGGGAGAGGGAGAGGGAGAGGGAGAGGGAGAGGGAGAGGGGGAGGGAGAGGGGAGAGAGAGGGGGTACAGTCAGAGAGAGGGGGTACAGTCAGAGAGACAGGGTACAGTTAGAGAGAGGGATAGGGGGTACAGTCAGAGATAGAGAGATAGGGTACAGTCAGAGAGAGAGATAGGGTACAGTCAGAGAGAGGGAAAGGGGTTACAGTTAGAGAGAGGGAAATGGGGTACAGTCAGAGAGAGGGGGAGGGGGAGGGGGTACAGTCAGAGAGAGGGAGAGGGGGTACAGTCAGAGAGAGGGGGAGGGGGTACAGTCAGAGAGAGGAAGAGGGGATACCGTCAGAGAGAGGGAGAGGGGGTACAGTCAGAGAGTGGGAGAGGGGGTACAGTCAGAGAGAGGGAGAGGGGGTATAGTCAGAGAGAGGGAGAGAGAGAGGGAGAGAGAGATGGAGGGAGAGAGGGAGAGGGGGTACAGTGATAGAGAGGAAGAGGGGATACAGTCAGAGAGAGGGAGAGGGGGTACAGTCAGAGAGTGGGAGAGGGGGTACAGTCAGAGAGAGGGAGAGAGAGAGGGAGAGAGAGAGGGAGGGAGAGAGGGAGAGGGGGTACAGTCATAGAGAGAGAGAGAGGGAGAGGGGGTACAATCAGTGAGAGGGAGAGGGCGTACAGTCAGAGAGAGGGAGATAGGGTACAATCAGAGAGAGGGAGATAGGGTACAATCAGAGATAGGGAGAGGGTGTACAATCAGTGAGAGGGAGATAGGGTACAATCAGTGAGAGGGAGAGGGGGTACAGTCAGAGAGAGGGAGATAGGGTACAATCAGAGATAGGGAGATAGGGTACAGTCAGAGAGAGGGAGATAGGGTACAATCAGAGAGAGGGAGAGGGGGTACAATCAGAGAGAGGGAGAGGGTGTACAATCAGTGAGAGGGAGATAGGGTACAATCAGTGAGAGGGAGAGGGGGTACAGTCAGAGAGAGGGAGATAGGGTACAATCAGAGAGAGGGAGAGGGGGTACAATCAGAGAGAGGGAGATAGGGTACAATCAGTGAGAGGGAGAGGGCGTACAGTCAGAGAGAGGGAGATAGGGTACAGTCAGAGAGAGGGAGATAGGGTATAATCAGAGAGAGGGAGAGGGGGTACAGTCAGAGAGAGGGAGATAGGGTACAATCAGAAAGAGGGAGAGGGGGTAAAATCAGAGAGAGGGAAAGCGGGTACAGTCAGAGAGAGGGAGATAGGGTACAGTCAGAGAGAGGGAGAGGGGGTACAGTCAGAGAGAGGGAGATAGGGTACAATCAGAGAGAGGGAGAGGGGGTACAGTCAGAGAGAGGGAGATAGGGTACAATCAGAGAGAGGGAGAGGGGGTACAGTCAGAGAGAGGGAGATAGGATACAGTCAGAGAGGAGGATAATTATTTTTGCCATCTTTATTACTTTTACATTTACATTTTTACATTTAGTCATTTAGCTGACGCTTTTATCCAAAGCGACTTACAAGTTCTGTACGACAAGCCATCAGGAAGGGCACAACTCTATCAGCTGAGCAACAATGTTCATCAAAGTGTTGAGTGCTACAGTGTAGGTTAGTTTATTAGGACAAGTGCATGACAGTAGGGTTAGTTAGGGTTAGATTTTTTTTTGTTTTGTTTTTTTTTTAATTCAGATAATGGTTGAAGAAGTGCGTCTTTAGTCGACGGCGAAAGATTGGACGTGATTCGGCTGTCCTAACTGGGGTGGGTAGTTCATTCCACCATTGTGGGGCAAGGACTGAGAATAGGCGACTTCTCTTTGATGACCCTCCCGGAGCTTGGATAGGAGTAGGTCTGAGGCGGCCAGAAGATGCAGAGCGTAGGGGTCTTGAGGGTGTGTAGTTAGAGACCATTGACCGGAGGTAGGCGGGAGCGGTTCCCTTTGCCGCACGGTATGCTAGGTCGAGGGCCTTGAAGCGGATTCGTGCAGCAATGGGGAGCCAGTGCAGGTCCCTAAGAAGTGGGGTGACATGGGCCGACTTCGGTAGGTTTGAGATCAGGCGGGCCGCTGCGTTCTGAATGAGTTGAAGAGGCTTAGTGGCAGTGGCCGGGAGGCCAGCGAGCAGTGCATTGCAGTAGTCGAGGCGGGAGATGACTGTTGATTGGACGAGGAGTTGGGTGGCTTCTTTTGTCAGGAAGGGGCGGATCCTTCTGACGTTGCTCAGGAGGAATCGGCAGGTTCTGGTCGTCGCTGCGATGTGAGCAGAGAAGTTCAACTGGTCGTCGAGGACAACACCAAGGTTCTTGGCGGTCGGGGACGCAGTCACAGCTGCATTCTCGACTGTGATTGAAAGGTCGGTTAGGGGGGAGGATTTGGCCGGCAGGTGGAGCAATTCTGTTTTGCTTAGGTTCAGTTTGAGGTGGTTGGACGTCATCCAGGCGGAGATGTCGGACAGACAGGCCGAGATCCGCTCAGAGACGTGGATATCTGAGGGAGGGAAGGAGAGGAAGAGTTGAGTATCGTCGGCATAACAATGGTAGGAGAAGCCATGAGACGTGATAATGTTACCCAGTGATTTAGTGTAGAGGGAGAAGAGAAGGGGTCCTAAAACCGAGCCCTAGGGGACACCCGTCCGCAGGGGGCGGGTGGCCGACAGGGTCCCTCTCCATGACACTTGGTAGGAGCGGTCATTGAGGTATGATGACAGCCATGTCAGCGCAGAGCCAGCCACTCCCATTCCTGCGAGGGCCGCAAGGAGGATCTGGTGGTTGACTGTGTCGAAGGCTGCAGATAGATCTAGGAGAATCAGGACAGAGGAGAGGCCTTTCGCTTTTGCTAAGTGAAGTGCCTCTGTGACCGCAATGAGGGCTGTCTCTGTGGAGTGACCAGTCCTGAAGCCTGACTGATTAGGGTCTAGGAGGTCATTCTGTAAGAGATAAGCAGTAAGTTGGTTGGATACAGCACGTTCAAGTGTTTTAGAAAGGAAGGAGAGAAGAGAGACAGGACGGTAGTTGCCTATGACGGTAGGGTTCAGGGTTGGTTTTTTTATGAGCGGCGTGACTCTGGCTTGTTTTAGGGAGGTGGGGACCACCCCCGAGTTGAGTGAGGAGTTGATGGTTGCAGTTAGGAATGGGAGGATGTCTGGTGCTATGGTCTGGAGGAGTGGGGAGGGTAGCTGGTCCAGCTGGCAAGTAGTCGGACGGTTCGACGTTACCAGTGTCAGGGTCTCTGCTTCTGTAATGGGAGAGAAAGATGACAGAGTGAAGGATGAGGTTCTCGATTCAGCATTTGGAATGGGTGGGGGTTGGGAGAAGGAGCTGCGGATGTTCTCCACTTTTTCCTCAAAGAAGATCGCAAAGTCTTCGGCAGAGACTTTTTTTAAACAGTTGCATGTGAGAATGGCCACCATAGGCTTCCCTACTAATATTCAAAGCCCCTCTAAACGCAAAATGGTCACATTTTAAATATGCAAGATTCATATTACATATTCATAGATTGACATCCAACCCCCCCCCCGCCCCCCAATTCCAACAAGATACCCTATCCCTGACCCCCACACCCAATGGGTATGGTAGGCCCAGGGGTTCAAGGTGCTATAGATAACATAATAATTTCTTACAATACATCCCCAGAGATTTTAGAAGGGTGTGGAATAAAAGCATGGCTTTTTTTCCCATTCAACTTTTATTTATTTTGCAGGTCCAAAATGAATGTTGTTGTTTACATTTTGCGTGCATGTATCCCCTCCCTAGTTCCCATTTCCCAATGTGGAATGCACACGATTGGATAAATTACATGCTGGTGCTGTCTAGTGGCCTTTAAAGTTGCAATAGGCTATTAACTCATTCAGAGCCGCGGGCATAGCCCATCTTTGTTCCTACTGCGCCACCACTTATAAGAGATAGGAATGCGTGGCGGTGTTTGCAGGGCTATATCTATGTTATATATTATAGCTATGGATACAATACTATGGCTCATTTGACATCACCTATCCATCGTTCAATATGTGAAAAAGAATGATTTTTTTCATGTATACGTTCACGTGTTATACCGTGGTGAATATAAGTATAGTTTCAGAGTGATCCTGGCTAATTCCAGAAAACGGCGCTATGGAGCAATACGTGAATTTTACTAAAAGCGTTGGCATTGCTCGCCTGGACACACTACTATTTCCAAATCAAATGTATATAATAGGTATTATGTTTCATCATGAATGCATGAAAGGGGGGGGGGTAATTTTTGTATGCTTTGATAGTCACCAACGGCATACGTTCTGGAGTACGTTACACATGGTCGTTGCGATCGATGTGAAATCATGGTTGGATCAAAGCAGGATTGATCTCATATAATCCCCAAAAAGAATATTCCAATTGTCTGATCGCGATTTCCAGTATTGGTGTCCATCGTGTCGCCAACATAATCCACCACAACACATGCATCGGGGGCATTGGACGTGTTCCAATGTCATTGAGTGAACCGCTAGACTCGCCAGACCAAAAAACTACGCCCGGAGTGAATTAAACATAACACCGGGTGTGAAAAAAAGGTTTCGAAGGGTGGGCGATACTGCCACCTACCAGGATGCGGCCGGTATTGCACTCTAGCGATCTCAGAGTGTTTCCCTATGGTAACCCCAAGGTCCGTGTGAGAGAAATGAATAAAAATATCGAATAAAGGAAATAACGATGAAAACCCGACTATACTCGGGTCTGGCGCTGATTGAGTTAAGATATAAACCAATCGATTATGTTGGCAGATATTTGGTCCAACTTGATAAGGTGGTTTGGTCTTCTCTTAACCTCATAACGTCCGACGGTGAGCGGACAGAGTGACAGTGAGAGGAGAGAGAGACTGAGAGGAGGAGAGAGTGACAGTGAGATGAGAGAGTGAGAGGAGAGAGTGACACTGAGGAGGAGAGAGTGACACTGAGAGAAGGAGAGAGATAGAGTGAGAGGAGGAGAGTGAGAGTGAGGAGGAGAGAGAGAGTGAGAGGAGGAGGAGGAGACAGAGAGGAGGAGAGAGAGAGTGAGAGGAGGAGGAGGAGACAGAGAGGAGGAGAATCTGAGGAGTCTGTGTAGGCTGCACAACTAGCTAGCTGCATAGCTACATATATCTAGAAATTCTGTATTTTTTCCCAGGCAAAGCAGCCTATGAAACGCCACAGTGTCATCCTGACTGGGGTACCTTCATTAAACTATGCGGCACACAGAAGTCAAAGCAACGTGGAAATACCCGCATTCACAATAGGATGCTGCCAGCTGGATGCAAAGGATGTGGAGGAGACACAGTAGAGAGCTCACCTCAGTATCCATGTGGAGAGCGTGATTGGATGTGTAGAGTACATGTCATAGATTTCTCTCCTTTATTGAGTGTTTGCGAAGAAGACTTAGAAGATGCCCTGCTTTCTGTAGATTGAACTGTTTGATGGAATGACCCTGTGCCTCTTCCCCATTGGCTGTGAGCCCAAGACGATGGAAACCCACTAATTAGTGGAGGAGTAGCCCAGCTGTGGTTGGTTGGGTCCGATCATGGGAAGATGTGCCAATGCCTTTTTCCTAGGATGCTGTAATGAACTGCACACCTGTGCTTTATCATGGCAGCCCAGTGTTGAGATGAGACAGGACGCGGGAGACCGGTTCCCAGGGCTGAAGCCACATCGACAGCATACTACTGCACCTTATGTGAATACTGTATACTTCATCAGATCATATATTTAGCATTTTAGCATTAGCATACATACCCTCATCTCGCACCTTGTTGCCCATATGCACCATGTCCAGAGTAAATTATATTGATTTGTTATATTGTTTACACTGCTTTTTTACTACCTGTACCTCCCCTCCCCCCTCCCCCATGCTGCTATGGTGCCTGCATTTCCCCAAGGCGATCAATAAAGGAATATCTTATCTTATCTTACTATGTGTTCTACATCTACAACATGGGCTCCATATATCTACTAACCAACTACATCTTCCAAGACCATCTCCATTGCTGCAGCGCTGAGGTCTACTAAGCAGTGGCTCCCCGCCGCGTCATCACCCCTCAGTTAAGTATATGATTGGATATTGAACTGATCAACCCATTTGAAGTCGAGACCACAAATTCCAGAGTTCCATTTGAAGGCGGCATTGAACCGGAAATGTTTTCGTTGACATTCTAGGTTCACTATGGAGACATGCGAGAAGAGAAAAATATCTTCACGAATTCAATGAATCACTGGGTTGATATACAAATGATAATTTTTGGGCGAAGTGCTTCTTTAAAACAACGTTATTCATATGTTGCATACGTCCACAAGGAAAATACGTTTTTGAAACTGTTTCGTGTCAACCTTGATGATTTTATTTATTTATTATTTTTTATTTGTACTTTATTTAACCAGGTTAGTCTCATTGAAGTTAGAAAACGATAGGTTATGTATATAACCTAGTTATATGAGTACTGGCTGAGCGTCCCGCTCTTAAGCCTATGGAGTTTCAAGTTTCTTTAATAGTTGTCATACAGAAGTACAGAATACTTTTGTACAAAATGCTTCTTACTGTTGCGCTCCAGAGACTGTGCATGACAAGATAAGTATGAAATAAAGACATAGTAAAAATTAGAAGTAAAAAAAGAGGTCACAGTGTTCAGTTTAGACATATGTACAATGTTCGTAGACGTAGTTACCATACAATATACAATACTGTGCAGTGTACTAATATACAATACTATATAGTGCAAGGCATAAATGGACGAGGTGCAGTTTAGGTACAATTCACAGTAGGTGTACGAGTTGTAGTGCAAATCCTTTATCAATAAATATAAAGTGTAAGTGTGTTTGTGTGATCTAAAGTGTGGAGAGTGGGTGCTGCAGTGTGTTGTTTGTTTGAGTGAGTGTGTGCGTGTGGGTGTGTGTGCTGTGTGCATTTGATGGTTGTTGCATAGTGATTATTGTTCGTTTAGCGATTATTGTTCGTTTAGCAGCCTGATGGCCTGGGGATAGAAGCTCCTTCTGAGTCTTTCTGTGCTCGCCATAAGACTCCGGTATCGCTTGCCTGACGGCAGCAGTTCAAAGAGGCAGTTGTTCGGGTGGCTCGAGTCCTTAATAATTCTCTTAGCCTTCCCCTTGCACCGCTTGTTGTAAATGTTCTGGAGGGTGGGAAGCCCCCCTCTAATTGTGCGTTCGGCTGAACGTGTCACTCTTTGTAGTCTGCTACGGTCTTGTGCAGTGCTATTCCCAAACCAGGAGGTGATGTTGCCGGTCAGGATGCTCTCTATTGTACATGAGTAGAAGTTCCTAAGGATCTTCTGACTGACTTGGAACTTCCTTAGGCGCCTGAGGAAGTAGAGGCGTTGTCGTGCCTTCTTCACAACACTGTCAATGTGTGTGGTCCATGTCAAGTCCTCGGATATGTGGGCTCCGAGGTACTTGAAACTGTTCACTCTCTCAACTGGTGCCCCGTCGATGCTGAGGGGGCTGTAGTCCTTGACCCCCGACCTCCTGAAGTCCACAATCATCTCTTTTGTTTTGCTGACGTTCAGGGAGAGGCAGTTCTCCTGACACCACTGTGACAGGTTCTCTACCTCTTCCAGGTAGGCCCTTTCGTCGTTGGCAGAGATCAGGCCCACCACTACTGTGTCATCAGCAAATTTGATGATGGTGTTGTTGTTCCGCTGTGCTACGCAGTCATGTGTGTACAGGGAGTAGAGGAGGGGGCTCAGAACACAGCCCTGGGGGGCCCCTATGTTGAGCGTGATGGATGAGGAGGTGCAGTTGCCGGCTCTTACCACCTGGGGTCTGCCCGTCAGGAAGTCCAGGACCCACTGGCACAGGTCATAGTTCAAGCCCAGGTCCCTGAGCTTGGCTATGAGTTTGGAGGGGACTATGGTATTGAATGCTGAGCTGTAGTCGATGAACAGCATTCTCACATAGTTCCCCTGCCTCTTGTCCAGATGTGATGCTGCTGTGTGCAGCACATGGGCTATGGCGTCCTCCGTGGACCTGTTGGGGCGATATGCAAATTGCAGAGGGTCCAGGTTGATGGGGAGGGAGGAACAGCTGTAGCCCTTCACTAGCTTCTCAAAGCACTTCATGGCTATGGAGGTGAGGGCTACAGGGCGGTAGTCGTTGAGGCAAGCGGGCGTAGATTTTTTGGGTACAGGGATGATGGTGGACTTCTTCAGACAGGTGGGGATGACGGCCTGTTCCAAGGACAGGTTGAAGATGTCAGTGAATACCGGGGCCAGTTGGTCGGCACAGACTTTTAGGACGCGGCCGGGGATGCCGTCCGGTCCTGCTGCCTTCCTGATATCCACTTTTTTAAAGATCCGTCTCACCTCATGCTCTGTTACCCTGAACACTGAGTCTCCATCAGCAGACCCCCCCCCCCCCATTGCCGTGGTTTGTAGGCTGGTGTTGTTATTCACAGCCTCAAACCTCGCATAGAAGGAGTTGAGATCATTTGCTAAGGAGATGTCACTGTTCAGTTTGAGGGGGGTTCCTTTGTAGTCTGTCATTGTTCTGAGGCCCTGCCACATGCCTCTAGAGTCAGCCTGTTCAAACTGAAGTTCAACTTTATCCCTGTAACGCCGTTTTGCCTCTATTACTGCTCTCCTGACGTTGTATCTTGCCATCTTGTGTTCTTCCATGTTGCCTGTCACCAGCCCGGTGTTGTATGCTGTTGTGCGCACTTTCAGAGCCTCACGGACGGATTTGTCTACCCAGGGCTTTTGATTTGGGTAGATATTAATTTTGGTGGTGGGGATTATTACTTCTACCTGAGTACAGACATAGTCAATCACCGTTTCGGTGTATTCGTTAATATTGGCTGTGTTATCACGGAATACACTCCATTCTGTGCTTCCCAGCACTGCTTGGAGTGACTCCACTGACGTCACGGCCCAACGCTTAACCTCTCGCGAGACCACCGGCGTTCGCTTGAGACTCTGTTTGTACTTAGGCAAAAGAAAAATGGCGGCGTGATCGCTTTTACCGAATGGACTAAGAGCCTGTGACTTGTACCCATTCTTAAATTGCGAGTATACATGGTCTAATATGTTCTCGCCTCTGGTGGGACAGGTCACATGCTGATAGAAATTCGGCAGCACCGTTTTAAGACGCGCGCTTTTGAAATCCCCCAAGACCAAAATGGCAGCGTCAACATTAGCTGCCTGGAGTTTGTTTACCTCGTCGTGAAGTTTTGAAAGTGCGACCCCAGTGTTCGCGTGTGGTGGAATGTACACTCCGATGAGGATGATGGACGTTAACTCTCTTGGGAGGAAGAAGGGTCGACATTTTATCGTGATAAACTCCAGGTCTGGGGAGCAGTGGTTAGACAGTTCCTTTGTGTTGCCTAAATCGCACCACTCCTTGTTTATCATGAAGGCAATGCCGCCTCCTCTCGTCTTTAGTGACTCTAATGCCGTCCGGTCTTTGCGGAGAACGAAGAAATGGTCTGCCGGTTCTATTGCATGATTCGGGACATCTGGACTCAGCCAAGTTTCTGTGAAACAGAGGACGTTACAATCCCGAATGTCCCTCTGGAATTGGATCCTTGCTCTGATGTCGTCCAATTTGTTTCCTATCGATTGCACATTGGCCAACAATATGCTGGGCAATGTGGTTCTGTGTCGTTTGGACCTCAGTCTGTTCCGGACCCCGGCTCTCTTTCCTCGTCTTCGCGGCGGCTTCTGGTGGTCTTGTCCATGGCCGGCATAACAAAGGATCTCGGCGGGCCATTTCTGCTGTTCAGCGATCCGATCCAGAGAGCAATCCAAACGGTAAGTTTTTCTTAATCCAATGTCAATGATTGACTGACGGTCATACACATATAATGCACCAACAGTTGGTGCAAATAAAACTCCTAATACTATAAAAATTAACAAAATAAAGCACAGTCTCGTCGGAGCGATCAGAAAGGCAGCCATCAGAGCAGCGCCAGTGGTTATATACCTCATCTCATGTACCTATTGTACTCCATCACGAATAAAAAACAGTACACCCACACCTGCCGGGTCCCGCCTCTATGGAGGCGTAGCCTATAAGACAGTAGGCATGGTCACCAATACACTCTTCCTCGCCAAAATCTCGTTTCCAGTAAAAGACCCCTCAAGGGGACTCAGGGCCGCTTAAGAGCGGGACGCTCAGCCAGTACTCATATAACTAGGTTATATACATAACCTATCGTTATATTTCGTACTTGGCTTATCGCGTCCCGCTCTTAAGCCTATCGAGATATGGGTTAGAGCGGACGCGAGGCCCGACCAATGTACCCCCTGAGGACCCGTAAGCCCACATCAAGGGGTTTGGGGAGTACTGTCACCCCATCCTTCCTAACGAAGGGGGGGCGCAGTCAACTCCACCGGAGTGCGAGCAAGGAGGAACTAGAACCCCTTGAACACACAGCACAGGCGGAACCACGTGTGACTTAACACACTGTGGCCCATACCCACACACTCCTGCTACCCTACCAAAGGACGGGAAGCAGGAAAGGCCACAGACCCCAGAACCGCCTGGGAGACAGAACCCCCGGTCATGTCCATGAGGTAAAACCTTACGAAGGGACCCGGGGAGGACCATGAAGCTGCAGCACAGATGTCCTCCACCGAGGCCCCACCCAGCAGAGCGGCAGAGCCGCCACCCCACGAGTGGAGTGCGCCCTGACGCCCCCAGGGGGAGCCAACCCGGCCAACGTGAAGCAAGGGCAATGAGGCCCCCATGGGTTCCTACACACCGTAGCCCTGCAGTGATATTACTACCACCCAAATCACGCGCGCCTGCGAGACCACTGCCAATCTTTCAGGAGTGGGAGGCACCAACATGATACCTGGCCTGGCGAAGGCGAGGCCGGGGAAGCCCGCACTGTGTGCCTCAAAAAGGTTTCGAGCCCCCCTGCTGACAACACTTATAGTTGACAGACGTAACATCAGGCTCAACCAACACAGCTTATGGTGTGGGAGCCGCTTGACAGCACAACATTCTCACGGACAGACCCAGGCTCAGCCATCAACTGGGTGTCAGCCCCTGTCCCCATGAGAAGCGAAAAGTGGGGCCGCCCGCGTTTCAACGAAGGCACGCGGCCCGCAGCCAAAGGAAACAATCAGAGCCCCCTTTTTCCGCTGGTGTTGGGGGAGGGAGTGATCGGAGAGCGGGCTGCTCGCGGCAGGACGGCGACGGCTTGTATATTCCAAGCCGAGCCCATCCAACATGGCCGATCCCTCGGCCGCCAAGGCTGTCGGCCTTGTGGACACCTGTCGATTCAACGCCCAGGATACCTCTGGCGGGGGAAAACATGGCCGCCTGTCGAGGGCCTCGTCATCGCCGCTGACGAGGCCGTGCTCTCTCTTCTTCTGGCTGCGCGGTGTGAGGCGGTGTGGGGCCTAGGACAAATACCGCCCACGCTCCAGCGGAAGACCAAAATCCTCTGCGGAGAGGGGAGCCCTGAACGGTTATAGCTTGCGGCTAGGTCAAAGCTAATAACGTCAACAACCTCACGCGATGTGTCGACGTCGGCTGGCCCTCAAGGCCCCGCCACCAGACACCATTTTTTGATAGAAAAAACAGCAATTCGAACACAGTTACTAATCGCTGCCAATTCCATACTGTGGCAGTACAGGCTTTAGCAGCCCACCAGCCACTCGCCGGGCCGACCCACCTCATGGCGTCGGCTGGGCGGGGCACTGTTTCAACATGTCAAAAGCAAAGGACTGATGCTAACACGAAGCACCAGTGGTGGTTGCAACTAGCAACCTCCACTGTGGTGTGCACCATGAAGGGGTTAATGAATAAATGAACTAACACCACGAACATACTGTAGAATGGGCAAGCCCATGCACACAACGTTAAGGGGAGGCGGACCAGAGAGAACCAGTCCCGCATTCATTCATGATATTCACAACAGCACACCAGCCCTAGACCTCAGCCCATTTACCCATGAAGGTAAACAAAGCCCCCCCCGCACTACTCCCCCAGTAGACACCGATTGACCGTCAGCATGAATGGTTGAGAGGAGGGAAGACTGTAGTATAGACAGACATTCCCGTAGCAGAGAGACAGAACAG